>NW_026718431.1:0-84920 GCF_029784015.1 Lycium ferocissimum | reverse complement strand
CTTGAATTTGGGTTATCTTGGAGAGCGTTTTCGAGGTATGTAAAGCCAACTTTTCTTCTTTGGCATGCCTTAGTTAAAATAGGCTATGACACGAGCCTCGAGGAAACTCTATTCTCGCAATCCGAGCATGTCTATGATAAGCATTTGTTTCTTGATATTCACATGTTGATGTTATGAAATATTGATCCTATGTCCTTGGAATTATTGATTTGTAAAGGTTGCATGAAAGTTGGGTTTTTAAAGAGTTTATTCTTTAACGATTCTAAAACTACAAACGCCCATAACTTTCACAGAAAAGCTCGGATTGCTTTGAGATTTTCGTAGAGGGTTGTATGATGTAGTATTAGTATGTCTTCCATAGGCGGGCCCAGCTCAGGTCTACACTCATCCGTGGGTCCCGCAACGTTCCTTTATGTGATTTCGACAACTTTTGAAAGAAAATGTTGTAATTATTATTCCGATTTCAAATATGACTATTTTACTTATCTTTTGAATTTATGACAATGATTTTATGCATATGATTCCTCACGACCCGCTCGTGCATTCTCCGTTATATCTTTCGCCGAGTCCCGGCCGGATTCTTGTTGTCGTGCGCATTATGATATACTCCGGTGTTATGCTGTGTTTACGGTTCACCGAGCTCCGAGCTCGAGGGTCGGGTTCCGCTTATATTGGGTGTTATGCTGTGTTTGGCGTTATGCTGTGTTGTGATATGTGACGGGGATTCGGAGATTTGAAACCTTCTGGTGTTATGCTGTGTTATGGCGCCATCGACGGGCGGGCGACCATATTTTCTGTGCCTATGCATGATTTGTATTTTGAAAGTAAACATTTTGATATTTTTGAATATGTACTTACTTTTCATACTTATGTTTCGATTATTACCCAGATTTGTTACTGTACCTTCTGCTTTGCATACTCAGTACATATTTCGTACTGACCCCTTTTCGTGGCCGCGTTTCATGCCGCAGTATAGTATGCACGGTCGACCCACCCGCGCCTTAGGACACCTTTATTCGTTGTTGGAGTGCTCTTTTCTCCGGAGCCCATATTTTGTATATATTCGTTCGTTGCATTTGTATGTACTTATTCGGGGGGTACGGCGGGGCCCCGTCCCGTCATATGATTCGTTTGTCCGTTAGAGGTCCGTGGACATGTATGTGGGTTATGCCTACTTCTTTACGATGTGTGTGTTTGTATATATTATGTTAGGGCGATCCTATTCGCCGTGGCAGCCTCGTCGGCTTGCATTTGTGTATGTTTTGGGCCGTTGTGCCATTTGATAGCCTTGTCGGCTTTTGATATATATCCGGTTGTGTTTGAGATGTGTTTGAGACATTTTGATATAATTCGAGAACGGCGTTTGATATTTGTGTCTGTATAAGCCATCTGTTTGCGACTCGGATTTGTGATTGTGTTTGGGTGCCCAAATCGGGCACTGGTCACGACTTACGGGGTTGGGTCGTGACAGTTCTAAAGGGGGGAAGGATGTTATATCCCGCATTTCGTACGTCGGGACATTCCGAGCCAATTGCGGGAAGTTATGGACAAGGCTACTTTCCGACCTTAATTTAAGTATAAGTGCATATTCATCTTTTTGTTGGTATGGAGCGTTAAGGGTAAATTTGGAATAATGAAAAATCGAGGCTAAAAGTCGGGGAAAATAATCTCATGAAATGGCCAAAAGGCCAAGGTGGCCATGGGTCCCACCCATGGTTGGCCAATTGTCTTGAGCCATGAAGATGTACAAGTGGTCATCTCATATTTGTGGGAGACATATATATATATATATATATATATATATATATATATATAGACAAAGATGACAAGGTGGGACAAGTTATTCATCTTTTATAATTTAAAGAAAATTCTAGAAAATTTGAGAAAATTGAAGAAAAAAAAAAAAAAGAGAGGGCACATGACCGGCCACGTGCCTAAGCTTATATATATATATATATATATATATATATATATATATATATATATATATATATATATATATGTGTGTGTGTGTGTGTGAGTCATGAAGGCAAGACAATTTATCATTTTCACCATGGAAAATTCAAGAAAAATGGAGAAAGAGAGAAGGGAGGCCAAGAAGGTTGGCCGAACAGCCCTATGGAATTTGATTAGGAAAAATGATGTTCTTCAAGCTTTTCAACCCTTGGAAGGTCCTTATTATCATGGAGTAGTTGTTGGAACAAGAAAACCATTCGTTTTGCAAAGGACAAATCCTAGCCGTGAGTTGGAGGCAAGTGGAAGAGGTAAGGTTCTATCCTTTCTTGCATGTGTTGTGGACGTTTTGAGCATGTTGTAGTGTGTAGAAATGGATAAAATTCATGAAGTTGTGTGTGATTGGTGTGGTGGCCGAATGGTGGTTGTTGGTGTAGTAAAAGATGAACTAATGTTATTTAGTGTTCTAGTGATGTTGTTGTGGATATTATGATGTAAAATGAATGTTTGATGACTCATGTTGAAGTTGTAGTGTTGCGGGCTGTTTTGGAAAATTAATATGATTTTAATATAGTTTCTTGTATTGATGGAAATAATGTTGCTAACGTATGGAAGTGTCGATATAGTTCATGGATTCGGAAGAATGAAATGTGTTGCCATGGCTCTTATGGAATTTGGCAATTTCGGGTGGAAGAGTGTAATGGTTGGGTAGTTTGAATATTGTATGGATTGCTTGGAATGTTCTTAAATCATGTTTGCATGGTTGCGGATGAGTAATTGAGTATGTGAGCATTGGTGTTGAATTGATCGTATGTAGTTATTTGAATATGAATGAAATGTTGTCGAATTGTGTAGAAAGGAATTATTAATGTTAGAATGTGTTTTGAATCACTTATGGATATTGTTAGTATGGTTGTTGGTTTGGTTGTTGTTGATTTGGCCGAGTTGAATTCTCGGGGATGTCGAAGTTATAGGGGAAATGCTGCCGAAATTCTTGTAGACAAAGTATTAATTTGAAATTGGATTCTCGAGTGTTATGGCTAATGTCTGATAACCTAATGACATTATTGTAGATCGTGAGAAGTCGAGACTCAAGTTTGGATTAGCTTAGAGGGCGGCCAAGGTATGTAAAGCTTGACTCTCTTTTCTTTGGCATGTCTTAGTACATGTAGGCTATGATATGATCCCCGAGGTAATTCTACTCCTACGATCCGAGCACGTCTAGGAGTCTTAGTTTTCTTGATATCCGTATTCATAATGTAGTCAAATTATGATTCTTATGCCCTTTGTATGATCAAATATGAATGTGCATAAAAGATTATGTTCGAAAAAGGGTCTGTAACTACGAACGTCCGTAACTTTCATAAAAAGGCTCGGATCTCTTCGATATGTCCGTAGGAGGTTCGGTAGCATATAATGACCCTAACCTCCATAAGCGGGCTCGGGTTGGTTTGATACTTGTCCGTGGGCCTGCATGACTTTTCTTTGTGTAGTTCTAACGACGTGTTAAAAGCACTTAATATAGCTATCACTCTGACCCCCGAGTATGACTACTTAGTTATCTGTTAAGTCTGTAATGAGGATTTTTTTTTACATATGATGGCTAAAGTTCTATTTGACAAGTCCCGAGTAGCATTCGAAAGAAATTGGATTTGACTATGACTATGGGCTTGGTTTTTAAATAATAGTCTATTTTGATTATTTTACGGAATCTGGGTAAATGTATAAAATGAGAATTCGTATGCATATGATTTTGATACGTAACTATGATTGATAAAGTTTCATTTGATATGTTCCGAGTAATATCCGGAAAAGATTTAAATTGGGTAATGCCATCGGCTTGTAAATGATACTCTGTTTGATTATTCTGTTAAATCTATGTAAATGTTGTGAATGGCATATAGATCCCACGATTCCCGCTCGCGCACACTTTTGTTACTTCCTTCGCCGAGTCCCGGGCCGGTACTATCGTGCGCACAATCCGAAGTATGATGAGCTTCCGAAGTATGATGAGCGTCTGACATGATATGATATGTTTTCGAAGTATGATGAGTTTCTGATATATGATATGATACGAAGTATGATGAGCTTCTGATATGATATGATGTTATGGTGTGTGACGGAGAGACGGAGATATATAACTTCCGGGTATGATGAGCCGGCGCCCATGCGAGGGGGCGACCACGTTCCGTCCGCCGGGTCCTATTACGGACCGCATAGGGTTTATGACATGATGATCTGATGATATGATGATTTGATAATGTGATGATCTGATAATATAATGAATCTGTTCTGATGATATGATAATATGACGATTCTGTTTAATCTGATGATATGATAATATGACGATTCTGTTTAATCTGATGATGTGATAATATGATGATTCTGTTTAAGGTGATGATATGTTGTATATACGTATTCAGAAATATGGTCTGTTGGTTTTAGAGCCGGTGGTGGGGCAAACCCAATGGTGGGGCAAACCCAGTGGTGAGGCAAATTCCACACTGGTTTAGGCGAATCCCACATTGGTTTAGGCGAATCCCACATTGGTTTAGGCGAATCCCACATCGGTTAATGTCAGCTACTATGATATGTTCTATTTTATATACATATGAGACAGAAATGTTTTTCAAAAGAAAGCTAAGTATTTTGAGCATTCTGTTTATTATATCCGTCATTCCGTACCTCTTATGCACTATTTGTATTACGTATGCATGTACTTCGGTATCGACTATTACGCACATTTTTCGTACTCCTCATTTCGGTTATGATCTCGTTTTCCGTATTCCATGCTTTACATACTCAGTACATACTCCGTACTGACCCCCTTTCTTCAGGGGCTGCGTTTCATGCCGCGCAGTACATGCCGCACGAGTCAAGACATTAGTAGAAGATGTTCCAGCGGGAGTGGCGGGCTCCATTTCCTCTGGAGCACTGCCGAGTCAGGATGTTGATGTTATGAAAGTTTGTTCTATGTTAGAGACTTTGCAGACAGAGTCATGTGTATAATGTGTCAGTTATGTAAGCGGCTCTATAAGCCGATGTACTGCTATGCATTATATTACAGGTATTATATGATTACAGATTTTTATTTGGTTTGAGAAAGACGGAAAGGCATGTTGTTTTCCGAAAAAAAAATTTATTACATATTTGTGTTATGGCTAAGGGCCCAGTACGATTACAAGTATTACGAGAGTCAGTGGGTTCGCTCGGCCCTAGGTAAGGGTCGGGTGCCCATCACACCCTATCGGATTAAGGGTGTGACAAGAGGGTTATGAAATTCTTGAAAATTATGAGGCCTTTGATGGGTCGACGAAACACATGAAGACACCTCGACCGAATTTATCTAGACCCTACGAGTATGTGAATCAATACCATTATCATGGTTATATTGAAGAAAGGGAGTGGAAAAGATTTGCAAACCATGTGAAACTTAATACCATTATGGGCAAGAAAAAGGATTGACGAGTCCGAGTATCAACGAGGATCATATCAGGAAAGTGGCTCACTTATATCTCTTAAAAGGATATTTCTGAGGAATCGGGGGAGTATTGCAATCGAGAGTCATTATTAAAAAGAAAAATCGTTTGCAATTACTCAAAGGGGATGTTATAGATAGTGCGCGTCAGAGGATTAAAATGATGACTCCCAGACGAGGTTCAAGATGAAACGTGCGTTGCCCCAGGTATGCAATGCAATGCTTTACTTTTAATGCTTTTGGTTGTGTGTGGCCATATTGTGTGTTGTGATATCGTAGCCCTGAGTGGCAATGTTATTTTGGACTGTTGTGACAGGATGGTAGTGCCATATTATAGGGGAAACTCTGGCGAAATTTTCGTAGAATTCCCGAGAACTCAACATTCGAGGACGAATGTTCTTAAAGGGGGAAAGAATGTTACACCTCGAAAAAAATTTCGTTGATGCACAGTGAATAGACTAACGGAGGGCACCAAGTATACGATGTTTCAATAAGTAAGAAATAGCATTTGATGATCCTAATTGAGATTTCAAAGACATTCGAGGTAAGAGAAGAAAGTTAGCCAAGAAAGGCAAGGTATACGTTATGTATCGGAAGAGACTTACGAGTAACAAGTCAATGGTGACTTAATGATGTCTTGGAGAAGAGTTATAACATCCCTTAGGTTGTTAATGAGGTGTTAAACAAGTGTTAAGAAGGTTCCATAAGGATTGGAGATCAAACGAGTCGATGAGAACAAGTTAGGAAAAGCTGGGCATTATACGGTCCAACATACTGGCCGTATGTTAGGCCGTATATCCTGCCCAGAGTGGCAGCCCTCACTGGACCAAATGTACGGCTAGACATACGGTCCATATATATTATACGGACCGTATGTTGGTCCGTAGAACTGAGCGGGACAGATTTTTAAGTTATTAAAAAGGGGACCAAGTTCATTCCATTCATTTCATTTTCTCACTCCACACTTCAAGAACTCTCTAGAAAGCTCTCCACACTTCTTCCACAAGAACTCAAGAGAAATTCATGATCAACTCCATCAAACTAAGAGAATCAAGTGTAAGAAACTCATTAGGGTTCATCCAAGTCAAGAAATCCACGACTCGTGAACTAGGTTTTGGCTCAAGTGAAGTGTTTCCACTCAAAGCTCATTCCCACACTATCTAAGATAAGTTTTATGATCATTCCATATTGTTTAAGGTATTGAGAGGTTGAAAGACTTAGATTATGAAAGGAGATAGAAGATGGGTTACAAAGATGAGAATAATGAGATTTTGAGTAGTAGTTGGGAATGAGTCATGATTCTTGATATGTTGTGATTATAAATATGTTATAAATGACATTAAGAACATGGGATAAGCATTATATGTGAGAAAACGTACTAGTGTACTATGACCATGATTATGGATGAATTGAAGTGAAATTGTGAAATGTGGATAATGTAGATGAATGAAGATTGTTGGTTATAATATTGTGAATGTATTATAGACGTTTGGGAGTTGATATATGAGATGGGGAAAGTTGCATAAACAAAGGAAATGCTGCCCAATTTTCTCTATCCTTAGTTAAGCATGTTCATATGATCGATTAGCTAATTTTAATACGAATTCTTTTGAATGTAGAATCGTGAACATTGGAAGAAAGCGTTAAATTGAGAAGCGTTAAATTGAGAAGGTTAAAGAGACAAAGAGGTATGTAAGGCTAACCCTTCTTTCTAAAGGCATGTTTCCCTCATTTTGCGTCTATACGAGATGTTCACGCTATTCCTATTCTTATAAAGGTCGTAAGCTCATGACCCTCGAGATTCTCTTGATATTGTTGGCAACGTTTCTTGTGATGATAATGATAATGATTATGATGATGAGATCAATTCTAGAGATGCCATCTAAGATAGTCAAAATGTCCAAATCTTAGAGACGCTAGGAGTTCATAAATTACAATATTCTTGAGATACTTTGGCAGAAGCTCCTAGTAGTGATAATCATAATGATGACGATGATAATAGTGATGATGATAACGATAATAGTGATGATGATAATGATGACGATGGTAACGATAATAGTGATGATGATAATGATGGCGATGGTAATAGTGATGATGATAACGATAATAGTGATGATGATAATGATGACGATGATAATAGTGATGACGATAAAAATGATGGTGATTTAATAATAAAAATCAGGAGTTTATAGACTTTGTGTCACCCCGATAGTGTTGAAATGCTTCTCTCGGGTACATATGTATGCTATAAATGTATGAATGCTATGTTGTGACACCGAGCCTATATGGCCGGGTATGATATTGTTATATCCGGCATTTTCGCCTATTCGGAAAATTTGAAACAATTGTGACTCGTATGTCATAAGTTAATATTTTTTATCTTAATTGACATATCTATGTTGTTCATGGAAACATATTGGCGTAAAGATGTCGGAGAAGGCCTAAGGGCAAATTTGGAATTTTGGAAATTGTTTCGGGAATTATAAAACGAGATTTCTAATGAATTGGGCTCAAAAAAAAAATAAGAAAAATTGAGGCCCAAAGTAGCAAGGTGGCCGGCCATGGCATAATAAGAATGGCCCAAGTCCATTTTTTTTTAGTGATCATGTGATGATCATGTGATAGCTAATTAAAAGGATATATATGTATGAGTTTATCCTTGGAAGCTTCAAGAAAAATCAAAAACAATTGAGAGCAACTTCAAGGAGCCATTCGGCCGAGCAAGGTGAGGAGAAAAAAAAATTGCAAGTTCATCAACTTTGATCTATAAATTTCTTTCTTCTTGAATTCCTAACAAGTGCAAGACGCTCGTCAACGTGGTATAATTTTCAAGTCAAGAAAGTGCTTGTATTGGCAAGGAGAAACCTATTGGAAAAGGTAAGAATTTGATAAATTCTTGTATGTTATGGAAGTTTATATATATGTTATCATGTGTGGAATTGAATGGAAATCATGGATGGTGATTGGTAGTGTGCAAAGCCGTGTGATGTGTGTGTTGTGTGGTGACCGTGTAGGTGTGCATGTGCATGGCTATGGTGAGTTGAATTTTATGTTGTATTCTAGCTATGGTTATGATGGAGATTACATTGGCAATGGAAGTTGAAAGAATTTAGTTGAGGTTGGAATTTTGGAGTTTAGCCGTGGGGTGTAGGGTGATGAAATGGAAATGGTTTAATGTTGTTTAATATGTTAGTTATGTTGTTGTGATTCTTGTAGTGTAAATGAAGGTTAAATGATGTAAGTTCGCCTTGAAATGGAATGTAGGAACCTATGTTGTCTTAGCATGATTTTATGAAATTATGAAAATGAAGTGCTTAAGGTGCAAATTGTGAGTAATGTTGATGAATTTGGAAGATGGAAGTGTGTTATGAACTTAAATGTTAAAGGTTGGAAGAATTGAATAAGTTATGACTTTGGTGGAAAATTGGCATAATTTGTATATCTTGTGTATATATTGTAGAAATGTTATGATATGTTTCCGAATGGTATTGTAATGATTTTGATGAATAATGAATGTGAAAATATTGGATTTGAGTTGGAAACGCGAGGTTGGAATGAGGGTTATAACCCTATGTTGGAAAAATGACTAAATAGGTTATATTGTGTTGTATTGTGATTATTGATATTGTTGTTGGGTTGTTGTTGGTTGTTTGAGCCGAGTTGAATCTCGGGGGTGTCATATTTATAGGGGAAGTCTTTATGAAATTTCGGTAGCTAAATATTTAACCAAAGTTGAAATATTAGCTTGCATGAATAGTAATTGGTAAGGATGACCATTTGCAGATTTTTGGCGAAACGGGAATTAAGATTGGACGAGCGTGAGGCATAACGAAGGTATGTAAAGCCTTCCCTATCTTTTCTTGGCATGTTCTGAGTGTAGCAGGCTTGAAAGCGAGCCTTGATTGCACTTCTACGTCTCATAATCCAAGATTGAAAATAGCGCCAAATTGTTCAATGAGATTGAACCTGTTTCTTCACAAATTTGTCGTCAAAATGATTTGTATGTACGAAACCTTTCCAAATGGACCTGGATTGCCCCAAAGGCTTGTAAATGGTTTTATAAAGTCTATGATCTATAACTTATGCCCGCCGCCTCGATTTGACCCGAGGTGGGCCCCCAGAATCCGAGACCTCTTATTATGATTTTAATTAATTTATTTCTATACAATGTTTAAAGAAATTTTTGATAATTGTACCGTTGTCGAACAATGAATATGATGAGTTTATGATATGTCTTGACATGAGTTATGATCTTAAAAACATGATCTGAAGTAAGTAATCGTGCCATCCCCAAAAAGGGCATACATATACCTATACGAGTATCGTCCGATTTCCTTGGAATGATATGTTATTTGTATTGTTCCGTTTGCTTAAGAACGATCATTCCGAATCTTTTGTAAGCCCCATGATATATTTGCTACGTACGAATAGTCTCAAAAACTCTGATTTGACATAATCCGTCATGGCATCCGAAAGGTACGTATTATGACTATTTATGTGAATTGTCGTCGAGTCCGGACTTATATGCATATGTTTCGCACTACTCTGTTCGTGCAAGCTATGATATGTCTTTTCACTGAGCCCGGGCCAGGACATGTTCTCGTGCGACTCCTTTGCACTATTCACCGAGTCCCTCGTACTTGCGGGCCGGGACACGTTATTTGTACATGATTATGATATGATGATACGGGGATGGTGGCCAGGATGGCACATGATTATTATCCACCGAGACCCGCAGTAGAGGGCCGGGACACGTTACGTATGCATGATAATTGATTCTGACAGGTATGATTCCATATTACCGAGTCCCTTAACAAAGGGCCGGGACACGTTATGTGCATATTTGGCATAAGATGATGTTATATATGATTTTCACCTACCGAGTCCCTTACTAGAGGGCCGGGACACGACACACGTTCATACGACATTGTATGATTTGTTATGCATTACTTATTTTTGGCATTATGTCTCCCGAGGTCTCGGACAAGATATTGCCTTTGTCTTTCAGGTTCTGGCTATAGCTCCGTCTGTTATATTTTTGTACTCATGTCCTTGATTACGGTTTTATATGTTCTTCTTCCGCTTTACATACTCGGTACATTTTCCGTACTGACCCCCTATTCTTCGGGGGCTGTGTTACATGCCCACAGGTACAGGCGCACCTCGAGATACGCCACCAGCTTAGGCTGGGCTTACGCTATTGGAGAGTGCTCCATTTGATCCGGGCCGATATTTTGGGTATATATCTTCTCGTTGTTCGTTTGCTCGTACATATGCTTATTTGGGTACGGCGGGGCCCCGTCCCGTCTTCGATTCTCGTTACGTATATTAGAGGCACGTAGACATAAAGAGTGGGTTATGGTCCTATCTCGTGCGGTCTGTGTATGTATTATGTGTTTGGGCGGTTATCCACCGCGGCGGCCTTCGCCGCTCGCCTATACGTGTGTATATAAATATGTTGGCCCTGTGTGGCCTTTGCTGGTATTTTCTGAATGCAGGTTAATTTTGGGTTAGTAAGAAAAGCAGAGGAAACTCTGCCCAAATTTTTCTAAATATTTGAGTTACCGTTTTGACTTCTGGTACGTAAGGGCGCCCAGTTCGGGCGCTAGTCGCGGCCCACGGGGCTGGGTCGTGACAGATATCTATTGCGCGCACACCACTGCAGTTGGGTACGGATAACACTGAGCTTTAGTAGGGAAGGTACGGATAACACTGAGCCTTGGTAGGGCCAGGTACGTATAACACCAAGCTTTATTATGGTTGGGTACGTAAGACACCGAACCTCTATGGTCGGGTATGATATTACTATGTGTTCAAGTGTATGAAAAGGAAGTTCCCAGTAGAAAGAGGATAAGTAAGTATAACGAACATTGCTAGAGGTATACCTAGCTCTTTCGTTTCATAACTCGTCCATACTATGTTATCTCATATGCTTTCATTATGCTATTGCTGATGCTTTACATACTCAGTACATTATCCGTACTGACGTCCCTTTGCCTGGGGGCGCTGTGCTTCATGCCACACAGCCCCATATTGCTTTGTAGGAAAGTTATCCAGGAGTTGGACTATAGGATGTTCCAGGCTATTAGCTGGATTGGTAGACTCCATTCGGTTCGGAGTAATACCGCGTCGGAGTATGTCCTTATGAGCTGAGTCATGCACATTATGGGTATGTTGGGGTCCTGTCCCAACTTAGATTTTGATATCATATCTTATGTTAGAGACTTTTGCAAACAGAGCCATGTATACAGTACATTAGCCTTGTAAACAGCTATGCAAGCCGATGTAGCGTTATGCATTACTTTACGGATTCATACTATTACAGATTTTTACTTGAGTCAAGAAAGACGAAAAGAATGTTTTGAAAAGCTTTCACTATGCATATCATTTCATGATTCAGAGTCCAGTAAGATTATGAGTATAACGAGAACCAGCGGGTTCGCTCGGCTCTAAGTGAGGGTCGGGTGCCCATCATGCTCCATCAGAATTGGGGTGTGACATATTGTGACTGCTTCACTGAATTCGTTGGTGGTTTGTTTGGACTTCTAGTTCTTCATTGCCTTCCTTATATCTCCCTTGATTGTCTTTGGGTACATTATTTGTCAAATCATCAAAACAACATTTTAGGCTCAACAACTATTTTTGAGTCAGCAGCTACTCAATATATTTGCTACTTAGTAAGGCAAATTTAGGAGGTCCAAAGTAGTCATGAAACTATTTACCTCTCGCCCCATTTAGTGTTTGGAAGGTGCACTAAAATAACAATTGGTTTCATGCTTACACCATGAGAAGGATCCAATCATGAGTTGAACACCACCAATCTTTTAGAAAATTATATATATTTGTTAATAATCTTCTTATAAATCATTTCATCTCTCCTGAGACATTATTAGTCTTAAATAATAGAATCTGATTCAAGAAGTTGATAACTTGGTATCAAATAATTTTTTGATATTTCAGTATACTTGCTGCAACGCTAGAAATTTGACAAAAAAAAAAAAGCAATAAAGAATGTGCAATATAGCTTATTCAATAGTACTCTTTAGCTCTTAGTTTTTATCAAACAATAGTTCTTTTTTTAATAGAATAATATAAGCTTATAGAAAACTTGAACTCTTGGCAAAAAAAAAAAAAAAAAAAAAAAAAAAGCCGAAGTATAAACGTATAATACATGTTTTCTCATGAAAAAGGTATAAAATGAGACTTGAATTATTGATGATACCAAAAAGGGTGTTTAAAACTTAAAAGTGTATTACACGTTCTCTAATGAAACAAAGTATAATATAGGCACCTCACCAATGATGTTAATCGTCGAACGTAAATAACTTGAAATTTTTCATTCACGGTAAGCATTTAGGTGGAGTGATTCCCTTTCTTCAATTTTTGCTTAAAGGATTACATTAATCACAAAATAGAAGGTTATCCTTCTTTTTTATGAAATATTTTATTTTTCTACTTTAAAATACTCAAAAAAATTTAAAAGAAAAAAAAGGGACAAATTTATTATAGGTAAAAATTAGGCATCATCCTCGCTTAACTAGAGATCTTCGGTTCGAGCCTCAGAATTAAAAAAAAATCTTGATAGGGAGCGCTTTCCTCTTTAATTGGCCTTGTGTGTTTTGAAATCGAATTAATCAGAAAATTCGAATAAAAAAAAATTTGGGCCCCCAAAATTTTGGGGCCTAAAGCCCCCGCTTTAGTGGCTTGACCCTCTGGCCGGCCCTCCAAACTCTGCATAACTAATCCCTGCATAAAATAATAATAGATTTTATGATAACTAATCCCTGTATTACACAGGGATCTAATAGCTCAGTTGGTTGGCTACCTGAACTTTCAACTTGTTAGTGAGGGTTCGAATCCCTACTTTGTAATACGCTCACTCATTTCCCCTTCCCCTACCCCCTATGTAATAAAAAAAAAAAAATCTTTCTGAATAACTCTAATCAGCTACCAAACGACCCCATATAGTTAGACATTGACAAATATATATCATTTTAATGGGATAAATTAATTAGAAAAAACAGTGTCGCATTAACGAGATCGGAGTGAAGATGAGCACAGAAGGCGGAAAGTTGATTCAGGCTTCTAAACCGAGAATTTCAGCCAAAAAACAGAGAAGCCAAAAATAAGAATTATATTTCGTTTTGGCTTCCCAGCAAGTGATTAAATGAGCTTTTTATTACATTTTTTATTTCTTTCACATGACCTTTATTTATACACAATAACTGCAACTAATCAACTAATACTATACCACATTAGAGAAAAGATAAAACTAATAATATATGCCTCAAAATATTATAAGTACTTCAACTGGTAACTGAAACTAATATTGCTTACTATATTTCTGAAGTTAAGGTGTCCAGCGTCTAATTACTTCCGTTGTAGCTTCTATCTATTTTATTACAAGTAAATTTCACTATTTTGTAGCTTATTACATTTTCCTTCTATCTTCATTCTTTCCCCATAAAATATTTGAGAACAAATTACTTACATAACCCATTAGGTATTTGCAAAGAAGAAATTGCACGGTTTGCCCATCAAATGGGCTGGTCTTTCATTTTGGGAAAAAGACACTGTGTGGCCATCTGAAATTTTAATGGCCCCAGTTTCACCTTAATGCCGCCAAATGGACTTTCAGCCCAAACTATTGAAGCGAAATAGCCCAGCGGCCCCGTCACTATAAGAGATCAGACGTTTTTGTGGCGACCCAAGTCGCTGCAAAAGATCACAAAATCGCCACTAAAGATCGATGCATGTACGGCTGTTGCTAAAGGTTTTCTTTGTGACGATTCCAGGGAGTCGCCACAAGAACTACAGATTTTGTGGCAACTAAGCTTGCCACAAAAAGGAAACAAATATGCAATGAAAAAAATTCACAAACGAGAGAAATGAAGAAGAAAGAAGAAGTGGTGGAAGAAATTGAGCCTTCAAGAAATATGCTGAAATATGTATAATGTGTATAGTTAGTAAGTATACGTTGATTATACATAAATTATACAATAATGATATATTTTTTAAATACATACTGCAGGGATTTATATTCTATACAATAATGATACCATTTCTATACAACAACAACAACATACGCAGTGTAATCCCACAACAATTTCTATACATATGCTGGAATTAGTTGAAAAAAGCTACGATATAAAATTATTTTAAAAAGTCTAAAGAATGTCTTTTAAGCTTCCTGGGCCATCCAGTTGTCAATCGTTTGAGCCGGATGGCTACTTGTGTCCTTTACTGTTTTTTGAACTTTGGTTACAAAAGAATCAAATTATTGGGCTAAAAGGTTGGATCAATGGATAGTAATGGGTTGAGTTTAGGCTGCTTCATGGGTTGACTCTGAGCCATTTTTTTCCGCGGATTGCCCTTCTTTTGGGGTGGTCTTTAAATTTTGCCCCTCATATTTGTGGTCTTTAAATTATGCCCCTCATATTGCTGGTCTTTAATTTTTAACCTTCGCATTGCAACTCTGAGCGTTCACGCAGAAATCATGAGGTTCTGAGTTCGAACCCCGCTCAAGCATAAATTAAAAAAAAAAAATTGCAAGGTAAGGTTTGGGTCGCGTGTATGCCGGACCCGGCATACTCTTATTAAGGAATTACCAAATTTATGCCTCATGCCTTATGGGCACACTTGGCATAAGTAGAGGTGGCAAAATGGGTTAAAAATATGGTTATCCGCCCGATCCAACCCATTTTAAATGGGTTGGATACCCTATCCGTTTAATATGGGTCCAATATGAGTCAACCCATATTATCCACTTAAAATATGGGTAAATTAATGGGTAAAATGGATAAAACCCACAACATATAGAGTGTGTTTGGTATGAAGAAAATGTTTCCAATTTTCCCATGTTTGGTTGGTCAAAATGTTTTGAAAAATATTTTCTCTAAAACAAATTCCTTAACCACCCCCTCCTACCCCCACCCCCACCACCCCCACTACCTACCTCCCCACCCCGATAACCACCCAGCCCCCCCCTACCCCCTATCACCACCTACCCCCAACCCTTACCTCTCACCTCCCTACAACCACCCCTATCTCTCAACTTTGCAAAACTAGACATTTTGTGAAAGTAGTAACTTTCAAAAATAGCAACTTTGAAAAGTAATCACATTACAAAAGTAGCCGCTTTTTCAAAATATTACTTGCGAAAAGTAGCTACTTTTCAAAAATAGTCGTTTTGCAAAAGTATTCACTTAAGAAAATAGTCACTTTGTAAAAGTAGTCACTTTTAGAAAATAGCCACTTTGTGAAAGTAGATACTTTTTAAAAATAGTCACTTTTTGAAAGTAGTCAATTTTCATGAATAGTCATTTTGTGAAAGTAGTTACTTTAAAAACTAACTGCTTTGCAAAAGTAGCCATTTTTAAAAATAGCTTCTTTGTGAAAGTATTAAAATAACCATTTTTGAAATGTGTCATTTCCAAGATAGTGGTCAATTTTGTAAAGTAGCCATTTTTTTAAAGTGACACAAAAATGGCTACTTTTGTAAAGTGGCCATTTTTTGAAAAATGACAAAAAAGTTGCTTATTTTTGCAAATTTGCATTTTCGGTCGTTTTCCAAGAAATAAATTTTTGCAAAAATAACCATTTTTATGTCACTTTATAAAAATGGTCAATTTACAAAAATAGCCATTTTTTGTCACTTTTAAAAAATGGCTAGTTTACAAGCATAGTCACTTTTTGGGGTTGTCTTCAAAGTACAAAGTAGTCATATATGAAATAGACGCTTTGGGAGGGGGGTGGGTGAGGGTTGGGTGGAGCGGTGGTGTGGGATAGGATGGAGTTGGGGTGGGTAGGTGAAGATGAAGTGCGTTCGAGGGTGATCGTTAGGTGGGGCTGGGATTTGGTTGGGGAGTGGGTGGTGGGGGGTGGGGTTGGGTGGATATTTTCCAAAAAAGATTTTCTTTGAGGTCGTGTCATTCAAAAGGTTCGAAGTTCTATTCTTCCCACAAATGTTGAGGTGCAACTATGTACTAGGGATTGGATTTGTGGACAAAATAGTAAATTAAT
This sequence comes from Lycium ferocissimum, assembly GCF_029784015.1. NCBI lineage: Eukaryota > Viridiplantae > Streptophyta > Magnoliopsida > Solanales > Solanaceae > Lycium > Lycium ferocissimum. The sequence goes on along the minus strand of NW_026718431.1, from coordinate 68,467 downwards.
CTTCTCCATATTGGCTACATGAAGCCAACATCTTTGAAGTAGCTTTGGATAATATGGATATTATGGATATCCATATTGTCCGACGGGTAACCCATTTTTTAACCGTGTTAAATATGGGCGGGTCGGGTAACTGATCCGTTTTTTTGTCAACCCATTTTCGACCCGACCCATATCCGACTCGACCCACCCGTTTGCCACCCCTAGGCATAAGTATGCCAGGTCCGGCATAACTTTGGTAATTCCTTAACAAGTTTATGCCGGTGGGGGCATACTTTTAATGGGCAAACTTTTATGCCGGACCCAGCATAAACTTGTGAAGGAATTACCAAAGTTATGTCGGACCGGCATACTTATGCCAAGTCCGCCCATAAGGCATAAGTATGCCGATCCGCATAACTTTGGTAATTCCTTCACAAGTGTATGCTTATGGGGCATAGCGAAATTTAAACTGTCTTGCGAATTTTTTTTAAAATTTTGACTGTGTGGGGGTTCGAACCTGGAACCCATGGGTTTTAGCCGAATGGCAAAATTTAAAGATTTCAAATATAAGGGGCAAAATTTAAAGACCACCCCAAAAGAAGGGCAATTCTGTGAATTGCCCACTCTGAGCTAGCTTTTGTCATGGGTTAAGATGGGTTGTGCTCAAACTTGGCCCATTTGTAATATAGCCCATACCAACCCCATTAAAACTTGAATGGATTGGGTAAGTCAAATGGGTTTGGACTGAATTTGTCACATGCTTTAAAAGTGACAAAGCACACTAAAACTCAAGTTATTGACCTGGTTTTTCTCTTTCTAAGCTGGTCTTTTTCTTGCCCCTCCCGATAGGAGTAATTTTTATGTCTTTGGTGCGTTCTGTGAAGCTTCAATCGACCGCCTTGATCTCAACAGCATTTACCACATAGACCAGAGGGTTCTGTGCGGCGAGCTGAAGGATGGATCGTACTTTTGTGTACTGCTTGCATCCAACACTCAGGCAGTGGTTTATGTTGGATAGATACCGAAAAACCGATGCTTGTTCTGTTGTTTACATAGACTGCTAGTCATAATGTTTATTGCTAGCACCTTCTCCTTTATACTTTCATGTATACTCGTTTGTGCAATTTAAGTATACTATTTATTTAAGTTAGTGTCTTTCCAAAATTAATTTCTAAAGAAAACATAAATCTTCTCCAAGATTTATATAAGCTACTCTATTCTTTCTTGGTTGAGCCTCTCACGGCTTGACCTTTGTACATAAAGACTCGGTAGACAATGAGTCTGCTTATTTATCACTCTTACCATACAGTGAGAAAAAAGTTCAAGACACATTAGCTTAACAATGCCGAGGTTCTTTAAGATGAAACCGAGCAGTGAATTTTGAAAGCTTAATTGGAGATAGAATAATTGGAGATAGAACTTAGCTTCTACCATTCCAGAGCAAGCCAGCTCGGAAATTGCAATTCACAATCAAATTTCACAAGGATAAATTGTCAACTAGAGTTCTCAATGCAATACATACATCACCTCGTCATGACCACCACCACCAAGAATAATGTTTGTTGCCTCCATCTACATGAATGAAAAACACTATGATGAACAATGTACATAATAATCCTTGAGGCTTGATCACCCTGGAATTTATGTGGTGACTTTCCGTGGCTTAAGAACTTAAAAGGCAGAGTCGATCAACTACATCTTTACTCTTCAAGTGCTGCAATCTCGTACCTAACTTCTTGCAAATGTTCATTTATTGCCGTTACTGCATCTTGAACACCTTTGATAGCCTCCTTGAGAGCATTATCAAATTCTGCATCAGCTTCTGCTTCTTCAGTGCCTGAAGCTTCGGTTATCTTCTGGATGTGCACGCATTCATGTCCAGTTGGCTTACTGAATCTACAATTCTCATGACTCACCAGACGTTCTGAGGGGCGGCCAGCTCTTTTCAAGACTTGTATTGTGGCAGTCTGCCAGACAAATTGTGAGAAAACATCAAGCAAAATCATAAAAAAGCAATGGAATCTTGCCACGTGTCTCAAATACACCGACAAGATACATGTCAGCACTCTGAACATTGAAAATTTGGACCAACTCTTGAAACTAGGATAAATAGGACAAGAAAAGTTAATCATGAGAAGATAGTTTGGGCAAGGATTCTGGATAGAGGATAAAATATACTCATTCTGTTGTATTTTATATAGAACTCTTCCCTTTTTAGTTCGTTCCTAAGAGATTGACACGTTTCTACATTTAAAAACACCAAAACTGTTACATCTCCATTTTTCCCTTAAAGACATGCTCTTAGAGGAAGTGACACAACAAGTTTAAGATCCTTAGATCCTAAGGGTACTTTTCGTTCTCATGTAATTTTAGGTTATCTATCAAAAGTCAGTCTTCCTTTCTTAAAGTCGTGTCCAGTCAAACACGGCGAAACTAAACACAGGAGTTTTTACAAGTCTAACTATAAGTGCATTACCATCATTATAATGTTCTTGAAAACACATCAATTATCATTGTCATTATGTAGTTTATTAGTTGAAGCTACCATTAGCTTTGGCTTTATTCTTTGGAAAATGTTTTTTGAAATCTTCTGGAGAGCTTTCTGAAACTTTTTGCTTTGGTCAGAGCTAGGCTACTAAAATTGATAAAAAATCTATCCATGTAACTGCTCAACAAAGTTTCATCCAGCATCTCAAGTTTTGGGTTTTAAGCATGTTTCCAAAAATGCAAACTCAGAGTTTTAAGTGATTTATTTCCTAAGTCATAACCTCATTGTCAAACAAGACTAGAAGCATGAATTATGAGGAAGTTGCTAACAAAATACCATTCAAATCCTGAAAATACTTTGTGGATATTCAATGATGCAAAGCATCTACAAGAAGAGAAAGCTCTCATTCAAGTTTGTTGCCTAATTGCACAACTATGATTACGGAGATAACACTTTTGGTATTTGATTACAAATACAACACTTAAGACAGTGAAATTATTTCGAACATCAAAGCAACTAGCACAACTACATAGAGGGTGTATTGGGTATGGAGGAAAATGTTTTCCTGGAAAATGTGTTCTTGGAAAATAAGTGAATTTATTTTCTCATGTTCGGTTGGTTGGTAGAAAACATTTTTCGGAAAATACCACCCTTGCCCCACCAACCCCACCACCCCATACCACACCAACTCCCACACCCACTCCACACCACCACCCACCCCACCCCCCCCCAACCACCACCCTCCAACCACTTCATCTTCACCCACCCCTACCCCACACCACCATCCACCCCCTCCCAAATTTTCTATTTCATATATTTTATTTAACTTTTATTAAAAATGGGAAATTTTTTTGTATCCACCCATCCAACACCAAATTTAACCACACAAACTTTTCATTTTTATAAATTTTTTATAAAGGTAAAATTAAATATGAAGTAGAAAATTTGGGGCTGGGGGTGGAGCGTGGGTGTAGAAAATCAAAAAAGAAAATTTTTTTCATAGCTTTTTTAAAAAAAGATTAATTTTTTTGGAGGGGGTGTTTGGTTGGCGGGGGGGGGGGAGAGAGGGGGATTGTCGTAGAAAACCAAAAAAAAAAAAAAATTCAAAAACTTTCGTGGAGGTGGGTGGTGTAAAAAATCAAACAAAAAAACTTTTTCAAACTTCTTTTAAGAAAAAAAAAATTGTTTTGGGGGGGGTGGGGGGGGTGTCGTGGGGGTGGGTGGTGTAAAAAACCAAACAAAAAAACTTTTTCAAACTTTTCTTCAAGATTTTTTTTTTTTTGGAGGGGGTTGGGGTCCCATGCGGGGGGTGGAGGGGGGATGAGTGGTGTAGAAAATCCAAAAAAAAATAAATTAAAAACTTCAATTTTTTTTTTAAAGGTGGGGGGGTGGGGGTGCGTGGTGGTGGGGTGGGGGTGCAGGAGGGGTGGTAGGTGGGGGAGGTGCGTGGGGTTGTGGGAGTTGTTGGGGTTTGGGGGGTAGGTGAAATGCCAATTGTGGACTTGTTTTCCCTACTTTGATTAGGGAAGTCATTTTCCCCATTTTTAAGGAACTTGTTTTCCTAAAAAAAAATGTTTTCCAAATTTTGACCAAACGAACATGAGAAAATTGGAAAACATTTTCCGGAAAATGTTTTTCTTCATACCGAACACACCCAGAATGTAACTTAAGATATACACAGTCTAAGCAATTAAATCGCAGTTACTTTCTCTCAAGCTCCTAATTTTTTTGACAATGTTATCATTCTATATATCCACAGGTATACTATACCATAAAAGTATAATCCCCCAACCAAACTATTACAGATTATAGCAAAAAAGCGCCTTCCTATATTGCTAGTTACATATTATCCAAAACATCAAAGATATCTTCTGTTTCAACTAGACATTCCTGCTTACACCAAAAATAGTAGAGAGCTAAATAATTCATCTTCAGCTTCTGTATGTCACTATGTTTATCTTCAAAGCATCTCTGATTTCTCTCTTTCCATACAATCCACCATATACATGCAGGGACAACCCTCCATCTCTCCTTCTGATTTGACAAAAGACCTTCTCTGTCCCAACTGCTAAGGGCCCTCTTTGTATTACCTGGCATCACCCATCTGATTCCCCTCAGGTTAATGAAGATCTTCCAGATTTGGTATGTCCATTTGCAATGTAAACAGAGATGGTTGGCTATCTCTGATTGTTCCCCACATAAATAACATCTAGAACATAGATCAAAACCCATTCTTCTCAGTTTCTCCTGTGTCAATACTGCTTCTTTGGCCACCAACCAAGAGAAGCAAGCTACTTTCAGAGGTATCTTCACTTTCCAAATCATTTTCCATGGCCAACAACCCACTTGGTTGTTTACTTTGGTTAGAATCCTGTATGCCTCTGCCACCTTAAAATTTCCTTGGGAATTTCCTTGCCATACCATAGCATATGCATTTCCAGTGATGCCCTTAAACTGATTTAGGACATTATAAAACTCTGTTATCCTCCCAATTTCCCAGTCATTTAGCATTCTCCTAAAAGTCAAGTTCCATCCCTGATTAAACCATGCCTCAGCTACTGTTGCTTCTTCTTGTTGGTTAAGAATGTAGATTTCTGGGAAGCTTTGTTGTAGGGAACCTTGTCCCGTCCAATTTTCCTTCCAGAAGGATATCTTCATCCCATTTCCTACCTTTAACCTTGAGTTATTCCACATCTTTGGCCACAAGTTTCTCATGGACCTCCAAATGCTAATGTGAAAGCTTTCACAGAATGCAAAGCTTACTTTATTCACAGAACTGTACAGTATTTATACTAGAACAAAAAGATCAGAAAAAACTAATGAATCCCTAATTCATAGGAGATCCTTAAATCAAGGGATTTCCTCTTAACTATTTTCCTAGAATAACTCCTAGTATCTTTTCCTAAAATACATCATATCACATATTTATAGGAGCAGATTATAATCAAATCTGCCAGCTCATTCACAGAGCAGATTGTGATTAAATCTGCCAGCTCATTCAACACTCCCCCTCAAGTTGGCATGTACATGTCGAACATGCCTAACTTGCTGACAAAGGTCTCAAAGGTAGTTCTGAAAAGACCTTTTGTGAAAATATCTGCAACTTGTTCTTTTGTTGGTACAAAAGGGATACACACGCTTCCATCTTCAATCTTCTCTTTAATGAAGTGTCTGTCCACTTCAACATGTTTTGTTCTGTCATGTTGAACTGGATTATGAGCAATGCTTATGGCAGCCTTATTGTCGCAATACAACTTCATTGGTAGACTCATAGGTCTTCTTAGTTCTTGCAATAATCTCTTGAGCCATAACATTTCACAAATTCCATGTGCCATGGATCGATACTCAGCCTCAGCGCTACTTCGAGCCACCACGTTTTGCTTCTTACTTCTCCATGTCACTAAATTTCCCCATACAAATGTGCAATATCCAGATGTAGACCTTCTATCCGTAGATGAACCAGCCCAGTCCGCATCCGTATAAGCCTCAACACTTCTTTGCTCATTCTTTCTGAAGAACGACCCTTTCCCAGGGGAACTCTTTAGATACCTTAGGATTCGATAAACAGCTTCTCGGTGTTCTTCTCGTGGAGAATGCATGAATTGACTGACTAGACTCACAGCAAAGGCGATATCAGGTCTAGTATGAGACAAGTAAATCAACTTGCCTACCAATCTCTGATATTGGCCCCTATCAATCAATTTTCCTTCCTTTGCAAACTTTACATTTGGGTCAATTGGAGTTTCAGCTGGTCTACAACCACTCATTCCTGTTTCTTTTAACAGATCAAGAACATACTTCCTTTGTGAGACTATAATTCCTTTCTTTGATCATGCAACCTCCATGCCAAGAAAATACTTCAGCGGGCCTAAGTCCTTTATCTCAAATTCTGAGGCAAGACGTTCCTTCAAATTTTTTATTTCAACCACATCATCTCCTGTGAGGATGATATCATCGACGTACACTATAAGAACTGTTGTTTTTCCTTCTAGTGAATGTCGAGTAAACAATGTGTGATCTGCTTGTCCTTGCACATACCCTTGCTTCTTCACGAATTGAGTAAATCTTTCGAACCAAGCCCGTGGAGACTGTTTGAGGCCATAAAGAGATTTTCTAAGTCTACATATCTTTGACTTGTACTTCTCTTCAAAACCTGGCGGGGGTTCCATATAGACTTCTTCCTCTAATTGCCCGTTCAAGAAAGCATTCTTCACATCTAACTGTTCAAGAGACCAATCAAGATTTACCGCGATTGTCAAGAGAACTCTAATTGAGTTTAGCTTAGCTACTGGAGCAAACGTCTCGACATAGTCAATGCCATATGTTTGCGTAAATCCCTTTGCTACTAGGCGGGCCTTATACCTCTCCAAGGACCCGTCTGATTTGAATTTGGTGGTGAACACCCATTTGCAGCCCACTGGTTTTTTTCCTTTTGGTAGATCCACCAACTCCCATGTGTCATTTTTTTCAAGAGCTCGCATTTCCTCCAAAATAGCCTCCTTCCACTCGGGAACTCGTAGAGCATCCTGCACATTTTTTGGAATCTCCACACTAGAAAGTTGTGAAGTAAAGGCTGAATAACTAGGAGACAACTTTTTATAGGACACAAACATAGAAATAGGATATTTAGAGGGATTTCTAACACCTTTGCGTTTTGCAATAGGAAGATCCAGATCTGAGAAGGAATTAGAATTAGAATCAGGTGGAAGATTACCTTGGATTCCAGTAAGGTCCCGCGGAACTGACTGTTGATAGTGTTGAGAATTTTCGGTCTTTTTGCCTTGAGTTCGGTTCCTTCTCGAATACACCTGTATTTCTTTTGTTTGTTCTCTGTTTCCATTTTTAATTTTGTCATATGAAGGCTCTACAGGTTCATTATCAGAGTTCTTATCATTTAAGTCACTTGGGTCCCTATTATCTCTTGGATCACACTTATTCATATCTTCTCCTATATCCCTCACATTAGCATTTATCGTAAAGTCTAGCTCCTTATTTGTCTGATGTCTAGTTTCCTCAATATCCCAAAAAGACGAATCTTCACCTACATGATACTCCCCCTGAAGATGAGTAGTAAAATAGAGTTGGGACTCAAAAAAAGTTAGATCCATTGTGACAATTATCCTTCTAGCATGTGGATCATAACACTTATATCCCTTTTGACTTGGAGCATATCCTACAAAAACACACTTCCTAGCTCGCGGTTCAAGTTTACTACGATTATGAGGATGAATATGAACAAACGTTGTACACCCAAAAACCTTCAGTGGCAGATCTGCAGTTAGTCTAGAACTAGGAAAACTCTCTCTGAATACATTAAAAGGTGTTCTAAATTTGAGAGGCCGGGATGGCATCCTATTAATAAGGTAAGTAGCAGTCAAGAGAGCCTCTCCCCAAAGGTACTTGTGGAGCTTTACTAGTAAACATTAAAGCCCTCGTTACCTCTAAAAGGTGCCTATTCTTCCTTTCTGCGATGCCATTTTGTTGAGGTGTATCTGGACAAGAGCTTTGGTGTACTACCCTATTTTTTCTGAAAAAACTTCCTAATTGTTCATTAAAAAATTCACGACCATTATCACTTCGGAAAATCTTGATTTTTTCATTAAATTGTGTTTCTACCATGACATAGAAAGTTTCAAACACATTTTTTACCTCCGTTTTGTCCTTCAATAAATAAACCCAACTCGCCTAGTATGATCGTCAATAAAAGTTACAAACCATCGCTTTCCAGACATTGTTGAAATCCTAGATGGTCCCCAAACATCACTATGAATCATCGTAAAAGGCTTTGAAGCCTGATACTTTTGAGAGGGAAAAAAGGATCGGTGATGCTTAGCCATTTCACAGAATTCACATTGGAACAAAGACGGATTTTTATTTCTAAATAGTTGAGGTAACAAATGTCTTAAATAATAAAAACTAGGATGTCCAAGCCTATAGTGCCAAAGCATGACTTTATTCAAAACAGAAGTAGAGTTCAAACAAATTGGATTCAGTTGTAGTGAGTTGTTCCCATTCTCAAGAAAATAAAGACCTCCAGATTCTCTAGCACTGCCAATCGTCTTCCCCGAGACCTTGTCCTGAAATTCACACAAATCAGAGTCAAAAATAGCACGACAATTAAGAGAACGGGTTAATTTACTGACAGAAACCAGGTTGCAAGAAAGTTTTGGAACATGAAGGATATCATGAAGTGCGAGAGATGGTGATAGTTTAACAGTTCCTTTTCCAGCAATTGCAGAGAAGGAACCATCAGCTATCTTGACTTTATTATTCCCTGCACAAGGAGTGTAAGTAGAGAAAAAATGGGAACCCATGTGATCACTAGCTCCTGAATCTATGATCCAAAGATTTATTTGGTTAGATTTGGCACTAAGAAAAGCGGACGGTACAATACCTGTTTCAGCAAAAGAACAAGAAGGATTAGAAGGATTTGGTGCACTAGGACGAAATTGTGGAGATTGAAGGAGTTTGTGCAGAATTTCCAGTTGTTCCTTTGTGAATGGAGATGTTTCTGGAGAAGACTGCTGTCCCTGATCAAAACAAGTTTGGAAAGCCTGACCATGTTGATATTGAGAGCCACGATTATCAACTCCTTTCTTCTTCCAGTTTGGTGGTTTCCCATGAATCTTCCAACATGTTTCACGGGTGTGCCAGTGTTTTTTACAATGATCACACCATGGCTTTTTCTTTTTTGTCGTCTTCATTTTTCACTATTACAATAGCTGAAGAGTCTATGGCAGGTTTTAGTTCAAGGTTAAAATCAGGTTTTAGCATAACTTTCCTCCTAGTTTCCTCTCTCCTAACTTCAGAAAAGGTTTCACGAAGTGAGGGCAAAGGGTTCTTTCCTAGGATTCGTGACCTAACCTCGTCAAACTCCCGGTTTAGTCCTGCTAAAAAAAGGTAAACTCTCTCATTTTCTTCCCTTCTTTTTGCTTTCACACTATCCACTGGACACTCCCATTCATCATTGTAACACTGGTCTAATTCCTGCCACAGAGACACCATTTCATTATAATAAGCAGTGACTTCCTCTCACCCTGCTTAGCTTGCCATAGTTTAATTTTTAACTCAAAAATTTGAGAGGCATTTTCTACATCAGAATATGTCTCCCTAACAGCTTCCCACACATCTTTAGCAGTGGGTAGAAAAAGATAAGGTTTACCTATGACTGGTTCCATGGAATTTATTAGCCAGGCAATCACGAGTGAGTTCTCTGATCTCCAAGTTTTCAACTTTGGGTCTCCGACTTCTGGCTTTTTCGTCTCTCCGGTCAGATGTCCCAACTTTCCACGGCCATCGATTGCAAGCTTTACGGACTGTGCCCATTCCAGATAGTTCTTCCCGTTTAATCGATGAGAAGTTAACTGGAAGGGCATGTGAGAAGCATCGCCTCCTTGTGCCATCAGATTTTCTGTCGGAGAAGAACTTTTGTCTTCTGTTGATGTTCCAGAAGAATCTGTTTTGCCCATATGGTATTAGGGATAAAACTCCCGCTCTGATACCATGAAAGCTTTCAGAGAATGCAAAGCTTACTTTATTCACGAACTGTACGGTATTTATACTAGAACAAAAAGATCGAAAAAAACTAATGAATCCCTAATTCATAGGAGATCCTTAAATCAAGGGATTTCCTCTTAACTATTTTCCTAGAATAACTCCTAGTATCTTTTCCTAAAATACATCATATCACATATTTATAGGAGCAGATTATAATCAAATCTGCCAGCTCATTCACAGAGCAAATTGTGATTAAATCTGCCAGCTCATTCAACAGGGTGGTTACTGTATTTGTGGTCCAACTACCCTCTTCCCCATATTTCTTTCTGATAACTTCCTTCCATAGAGGTTCTTCTTCTGAGGCATATCTCCACAACCATTTCATCATCAAACTCTGATTTTGGGCCTTCAAATTCCTTATTCCCAGACCTTCCTCCTGCTTGCTTCTTAGCAAAATTTCCCATTTAACTAAATGGAATTTCTTGTCATCACTATTTCCCTGCCAAAAGAAGTTATTTCTTAATGTGTCTATTCTCTTTATCACACTAGCAGGTGCTGGAAATAATGACATCATATATGTTGGTAATGCATCTGAAACACTATTAATAAGTGTCAATCTCCCTCCCAAAGATAAGTAGGCGTTTGGCCATCAATTTTCAAACCATGATTTGAAACCATGGTTTCAAACCAGCGTTTGGTCATCAATTTTCAGTCATGGTTTGAAACCTGATTTGAAACCATGGTTTGAACCCAAATCATCCAAAAAGCATGGTTTGGGGTTTGAAACCATGGTTTCAACTTTTTTAAATACAAAATTTAACCCATAAGTTAATATTTTGTAAAAAAAGACCCATAAGTTGGTAAATATTTTTAACAATTACCCCCATCTATCATTTACCAATCTCATTAACTTCCACCAACCTTTATTTATGTCTACAAACCTTTAATTTATGTGGGAAGATTATATTAAATCATTACTATTCATGTTAAATTTTCGATTTTATTGAAGTAAAGTTTGATTAATTGATGTTGCATTTTTTAGAAAAGCCTTCTAATAGTGTACTAATTTTGTTATAAACTATGATTTGCTCATTTGGTAAGATTGTATTAGAATTGAGAATGTTTTGATAGTTTTCACAATTTGTGGGGTTTTTATGTCTATAATAGAAAATACAACTTAAAATATCCAAATTGTATGTCCAAACATGGTTTCAAACCATGTCCAAACGGGCCTAAGTATTGCATCTTCCAGTTTGTCAATTTTTTTTTCACACTCCTCTATTACTCCACTCCATATCCCCTTTGATTTGCTTTTTGCCCCTAAAGGCATACCCAAATATATTGTGGGTAATTCTCCTACTTTCCCTCCCAGTATATCAGCTAACACACGAATCTGCTCCACATTGTTCACTGGATAGATAAAACTCTTTCCCCAATTGATGTGAAGCCCAGAAATGGCCTCAAAGATGATGAAAATAACCCTCAGTACTCTCAACTGCTCCATCTCAGCATCACAAAAAATCCAAGTATCATCTGCATATTGTAGGTGAGATATTTCCACATTATTGTCAACCCTGTTATTTACGTTAAAACCCCTGATCCAACCATTACTTCTAGCAGTTTTCATCATATCATTCATCCCCTCCATAGCTAAGATGAATAGAAAAGGTGACAGAGGGTCTCCCTGTCTCAGACCCCTCTTAGAAAGGAAAAAACCTGCTGGTGAGCTATTTATCAGGATTGAGAACTTCACTGTACTGATGCAATATCTGATCCACCTGATCCATTTATTGCCAAAGCCCATCTTCTGAAGTATTCCCAAAAGATAATCCCAATTTAGGTGGTCATATGCCTTCTGGATATCCAGCTTGCATAGGACTCCAGGTGTTTCACTTCTCTGTCTGGCCTCCACATATTCATTTGCTATGAGTATTGCATCCATAATCTGTCTTCCCCTTATGAAAGCCATCTGATGTCCATCAACTAGTCTATGTATCACCTTCTTTAACCTCTCAGCTAACAGTTTAGCTATGATTTTATAGACACTACCAATGAGGCTAATAGGTCTAAAATCATTTAGCTCCACAGCTCCAACCTTCTTTGGATAAGTGCCACAAAAGTGGCATTGAAACGTCTTTCAAATATTTCTTGGCCATGAAAACTTTGTACTGCAGCTACTACATCTGGACCAATAACTTCCCACCCTTTGCAAAAGAATGCCATAGTATATCCATCAGGTCCAGGTGCTTTGTCACCTGCACAAGCCTTGATTGTTTCCAGAATTTCCGGAGGTTCAAAAGGTTTCATCAGATCTTGATTTTCTTCTTCAGTGATTCTTGGGCATTCCCTCATATTGAATTGAGGTCTCCAGGTTTCTGTTTCAGTGTATAGCTTCTCATAATAGTTGACAATTTCTTTTTTGATATCATCTGCCCTTGTAATACTTTCTCCCTCCACTACTAATTTGTCAATGTTGTTCATTCTTTTATGTGCATTAGCAGTTCTGTGGAAAAATTTAGTATTTCTATCCCCTTCTTTTAACCATAAAGCCCTTGATCTCTGCCTCCAAGCTACTTCTTCATGGTTTGCTATATTTTCAAATTCCGTCAACAGTGATACCCTTTCTGCAATCTCCTCTTCAGTCAATAATCTCTGATCTTGAATTCTGTCCAGTTCCCCAATTTGTGCTAACACTTTCTGTTTTTGAATACCCAAATTACCTTGAGCAGATCTGCTCCATTCTTTCAGTTTCTCTTTCAAGGCTTTAAGTTTGTAAGCAAGAATGTAATCAGGTCTTCCTATGCAACTGAAAGACTCCCACCAGCTTTTGAGCCTATCATTGAAACCCTCAGATTGAAGCCGCCAATTCTCAAACTTGAAATAAGAGTATGATGCTTCCCAATTACCACTGTGTAATAGTAGGGGTGAGTGATCTGAAGTCACTCTCTGTAATATGGACTGCTTAATATTTCTGAAGTGTACATCCCATTCTTCAGAGATTAAAAATCTGTCAAGCCTAGCTGCAGTTGAATGATTCACTCCTCTTCTCCATGTATATTTTCCTCCTTTCAGATCCAAATCTATCAGACCCATATCTTCAATGAAATCAGAGAAATCTGTCATTGCTTTTGTTATTCTGACTCCTTTCTTCTTTTCTGATGGGAATCTTGTAGTGTTGAAATCCCCACAGAGTACCCAGTGACCATTAAAAAGTCCCTTTGGTACCAACATTACAGATATAACACGTTTTCTATTCGGTATTTGATTTCAAATACAACACTTCTGTGAAACTATTTGGAACATCAGAAAAACTAGCACAGCTAATGTTTTACTCCCTCCCTTTCAATTTGTTTGTCTTATTTTCCTTTTTAGTCCGTTTAAAAAAGAAAGTTTTTTTCCTTTTTTGGCAACTCTTTAATTCCAATTTTCCACCTGGCATGTTTAAAACCACAAGACTAAAGGGCATTTTGGTACATTCAACGTATCTTTAGTTAACAACCATAATATTCAAAAGTCTTTCTTACTTTCTTAAACTCCGTGTCAAGTCAAAACCAGACAAACAAATTGAAACGGAGGGAGTATGTTATTTTCCAAACTCTAACCTCTATGGTACAAAGATATACACAGTCTATGCAATTTAATCACAGTTACTTTCTCTCAAGCTCCTCTTTAGTAGATAATCCAGAACATATTTCAAACTTTCTTGTTGAGGACAAAATTATAATGTGGGTTCAAGTATTTAGAAAATTAGAAATTCCCGTTACATGTTTTGGGATAAAGGGAATTGTAGAGTAATTTCCTCAGGATTATGATAGGTGGCTAGGCAAGAAAGGTAAACAATGTAAGGCCAAATGACCAAATGAAATTGATAAAATTAAGTTGACGTTGCGGCATAGAAGCTTAGTCTGGACCACATTTACAGACTGGGAGTCAGGTCCTGATTGATATGTGAACTGAATGAGGTACTGTGATATTCTTTACATAATTTAAAGTAAGTTATCAAGAAAATAATTCATACAAAAAAGGATCTTCAAAGGAATCCTTCACACATTTATGAAACCTTTAGATGACTTAAATAATGATGTGCACACATTACCTATGAAAAAGAAAAGCAGAATAATGAAGTTCCACCCTTACTGTTTTCATCAGCATGACTGCATGAGTTTATTGAAATGCAAAAAAAATATTTCTTCGTTTTTGTTGTTGTTGGGTGGGTGGTGTGGGGGGGGGGGAGGAGGAGGGAGGCGTTGGTTGCAACCTCTACATACAATGAAAATCCAGAGAGTATCCAAACCATATTCTGCCCAGCAACAAGAAGAGCCAGAACTTGTTCAACTAATATCTCCCCCCTCCCCCCTCTCTCTTCTGTTGCAATGTCTTATCCTTGATAACACAACTTTTATTAAGTCCTTGAAATACAGTACATGTTCCTTTCCTGTTTGGAATCGGCCTGTCCGTTCCAGCTTATTACATTTCTCACTGTCTCCCTGCGAACTTTAGTCTAGTTTTATCATTAAGGCATTTGCCTTACCATCGCAAAGGTAAGCACTCTCACGGAAATATGTTACAGACAGATCCTCGAACTACAATTCAATTAAAATGGAGTACTCAACAGCTGCTTCCAATACTCAAATTCCAACTTTTGTAGGTGGTCATAAGCTCCTTATGTTCATCACTTTTTTACAGGAACAGATTATTAACAAGTCCACCAATGTTATGACTAACAAAATTCAGATTGGCCAGTCTTTCTCATTTCAAACAAATGTTTTAAAATATATAAAATGGTTTTGCTAACCTACAACATGAAGGTTGTAGGATAGCAGTGTACCCATTTTTTAGTTCACAAAGAAACCATATCAGCTAATTAAAATAGAGCCTTCCCCGGGCCGGGGGGGGGGGGGGGGGGGGGGGAGGGGTGTGGGGGTGTGCGCTTTTGGTCTTTCGCTAAAAATCCCTAAGAGTCCCACATCGATGGGTTAAGGGCACATGGTCTCGTTATATGGACTTGTACAATCATCCCCTCATAAGCTAGCGTTTCGGGTTGAGTTAGGCCCAAGATCCATTCTTTACATGGTATCAGAGCCAGGCCCGCCCAATTCACAGTTTCCGATGTTGGGCTTCCATATGAAACATTGCCCACGCACCAGATGTTCAACCCTGGGCGTGAGGTGGGGTGTTAAGAGTCCCACATCGATGGGTTAAAGTGTGCATGGTCTCGTTATATGGACTTGAACAATCCTCCCCTCATAAGCTAGCTTTTGGGGTTGAGTTAGGCCCAAGATCCATTCTTTACACCCTCCAAACATTCCTAGACCCCAATCTTCCATACCTCATCCCCGATTTCCTCTTCCTCAGATGTTTCACCCCTACCGGCTTCTCCCCCAAATGCTAATGTCGAGAAGAGCTTGGGAAAATGAATATCATGTTTCATAGTCGAACGAGTCTCTATCGACGCAAACAATGAGAGCTTCGAACATTCAAAGAATCACTCATCCAATTCTAGAATCAATTGCCATCGACATATGCTTTCAAACGGAGTTGTAAATCACATCTATCTGGACCGAATACTTTTTGCTTGGACAATTTTCTCTTAATTATAGGGAAAAGATGTGTGTCTCTTCATCTCGAATTAAACGAATGAAATAAACAACAAAAAATTTGTTCTTTGTATTATCTTCAACTTCAATGGATTCTTTTCCAAATGAAAGCAAATGCATCCTCCTTTAATTCATCCCCCATTAGCTCATTTTCCCCAATTACTTCTCCACAAAAACCACTATGTCAAAATGGGTTCATTCACAAGGCACGGAATTGTCCTTTGCATTTGTAGTATGTACTAGCTCATTCACAATGTCGTGCCTCTTTGTTTGGAGTTGAAATGATAACAAATTAAAAGTGATGAGGAATGGTTTCACATTAGATGATGGAGACGGTCAGATGGAAAAGCAGAGAAAGAGGAGTTTTTACTTTTTGAGCAAAAAAGACTAAAAGCAGCTCCCACCATTTTTCTTTGATGTGTCAGTAAGGGTATTTTTGTGAACTATAGGTTAGCAAAACCCTATATAAAATAATCTCACTGGTCATGAAACCTAAACAAGCTAGTCTAACCAAATAGAAGCAACAAATGAACCAACACAAGCATAAAGAGTATTGAGGGTTAAGCCATGCACGGCCCACAACATGTAAACCTTTTGGAACATTAAGCATGTAAACATTAAAGTTTGTATGCTTTAACTAAATTATGAAGAGCCACTGATGCATAGAAAGAAAATGTCAAAACAGAACACATACTAATGCACAGCTAATTTTTATAATAACTAACTGCAAATTCAGTGACAGAGAAATACCAGTTGCAGCTTCGTCTTTTCCAGATTTTGGACAGATCTCAAAAGTTGAGCCAGATCCTCTCGGAAGCAATGGGCAGTTAGAAACTGAGACTCCATTTCAAGGACCTGGAGCAGTGAAGATGCTCAGAAATCGCAACAATGATGCCATTGTTCAGAGCTACAAGCCATTGTTGATGGGATGGATAAACTTTATCTCATATTTGGTTATGCATTAAGTGTAGGATGGTAGCTGAGATTGTCTACCTCTGAATACTTCTATAATCAGTCTTTGTATAACTACTAGTTCCACGACTCAAGATATATAAATAGATATTTTAATTAAAAAATATAATTTATGTTACACTTTTTTACTTTATAATAATAAAATTTCAAATAAGTATATTTTCAATATATTTTATCAAAAAAAAAGAGTATATTTTCAATATATAAAAGCAAAATTTTCGTTTCACTCCTTTAATATCTTAACTTTCATTTTGATGAAATTATTTACTTCAAATCAAACGCGGAGTCAGAATTTGAAGTTTATGAGATCCGAATCCTAATGTTTTAAACCTACATTTATAATATATACATACTCAATGAACACAAATACTGAATTTGAATCAAAGCGCTACAGAATTCGACCAAACACGTAGCGACACGCTAACTTCATCATGCTTCAAACTCATTTTGTGTTTATCTTAAACTCATATAAAATTTTAATAATGTATTTTATTTTCACATGTATTAGGCAAACTCATGTTTTCATCTTCTAGAATCACCTAAGGCAACAAATTTTTTCATTAACTCCAAATTTATATTACAATATTTTTAACCTTAGTTTTGAGTTTTTACACAAATAAATCTAATGATCTTACAAGAATATTAGTAAATAATAATTAAAATACATTAATAAAGTAAAAGATTTTAAAACTATACCTAAAAATAACCTTAGAACAGATATTTATAAGCAAATCTGAGCTCACTTAAGAAACAAAATATTGAAGGTTTAATAAACAATACAGTAAGACCTAATAATGCTCCGGTTGTAAATCAAAACTTTGGCTCCAAAATTGTTTAAATTTTTTACCAGAACGTACACGGACAAATAATATACACCATCCGTGGCAAAATTTTTGTCAGGTTTCATTTTTTTTGAAAGGCAACTTAATTAATCTTCGGAGCTAATTGAATTAGATTAATTCAATATTTTAAAAGTTAGTATTTCAAAAATTATATAAAAAATATTTTGAGATGAAAGAGTAAAAAATTACTCCCTCCGGATCAAAAAGAGTGTCCACTTAGCCTTTTTTTTCTTGAGTAAAAAAGAGTTTCCACTTATCAAATCAAGAAAGAATTAACCTTATTTTATATATTTGCCCCTATTAAGTGCTCTGTGATCAAATCCCAATACCTATTTAACTAAGGATAGTTTAGTCAAATTACCTATTTTTTTCTAGGAGTTTGTATTTTCTTAAGGGGTATGCAAATGGCTAAGTGGACACTCTTTTTTATCCGGAGGGAGTATTTAATAAGGAGCAATAAAGACCAATTACAAATGCCACTTATGCAAAAGTGAGAATTTGCAAAAGTGAAAATCTTCAAAAGGAAAGCAAGGCAACACAGCCACGTATGCAACTTATTACCCCTGTGGGTCCCTGTGGAATGTGAGGACGACAAAAATTTCCATAATTGCTTATATATAGTACTAATTATACGTACTAAGAAAATTTATAAATATTATTAGGTGGGAGTGACAGCGCGATTGGTGTAGGTCAACGGGAGGGAAAGGGTCTAAGATGAACTTTTCATCCCTATCCGGAAGGAGGGTTTTCTTCTTTTGATAAGAAGGTAACACTTAAAGAAAGTTCTCTCATAGGAAGGATTACAGTTGAGTGAACTGTTATTACACAGATAAAGATGGGATAACGATCTTATCTTCAATCCTGTCTTCCCCTCCTTCGAAAACAAACCAGAAGCTGGATTAATATCTGCATGATGCACCATCATACTAACCTGTTTTGAACAATCATTAAACTCAACAGTGATCTCACTGCATAGCTGTTGGTAAGTTGATTCTACTCCCGAAGCCATATAATCTTCAAAACCTCTGTAAGTCAAAGGACATGAGCAGACCATTTAGAAGTGCAACACATCCAGATTAAAAGATAAAAGAAAAATTATACCTCTTTATGCTCTAAAAGAACACATAAACCTCAAGTCATTGCAATCAGAATTGACATGAAAGAAGCTACAGCTAAGATAATCATATCATATTGGTTTCTGCCCACAGATGGTGCAAAATAGGAATGAGAAACAGAAATACTTATTAATAGCTAAAACATCATTTCAGTAAGTAATGAATATCATAAAGCTTGAATGCCATATCAATTACCTATCTCCCTCATCATCCATGGTTGTTCGCTTACCTCCTTTTCTTTTTCTTTTTAGTCTTTTCAGGGTGAGGATAATGTGGTTTCCAAGACATCACTGGAAGTTGGCAAAATAAAAAGATCCTTTCTTCTGATCAGCAAATATTTGTTTACATTTAAATAGAGGAATCAAGGAGGTGCTACATGATTTGTAAACGGAAAAAATTCAACTCCAAAGAGATATAACGGTCCATATAATATCTATGCCCTTCACATTTCGATGTTTATGCCCAAAAAGAAAAAGATATCTTAGAACACATAAGTCTGCATGGTGTGTGAATTTCCTAGAAGCTTCTATTTCTTTACTTGAAAATAGGTAGGGGAATCATTTTCCTAGTCCAGCCAATTAATTACTTGGTCAACATGGAATTGGGTGTAATTGAGGGGGAACAATCACACTCTTCAATTCTCAGGAAGAGATAAGAATTGTTGGTAATTACTCCCTCCGTTTCAAAATGTTTGTCTGGTTTTGAATTGGCACGGAGTTTAAGAAAGTAAAGAAGACTTTTGACTCTTGTGGTTGTTAACTAAAGATATGTAGAATGTACCAAAATGCCCTTTAATCTTGTGGTCTTGAACATGCCACGTGGCAAATATGAATTAAAGAGTTGCCAAAAAAGGAAAGAGGCATTCTTTTTCAAACGGACTAAAAAGGAAAGTAAGACAAACATTTTGAAACAGAGGGCAAGTTGACTTTTCAAATTCTCTTTTAGTTTTCTCTATCAAATATATTATTCTTTTAACACTCTTCTCTTCCATTTCTTTTTCTCATCTAAATTATGTGTTGCGTTTCGTGCTATTACATTTTTATGAGTTTTTATATTTAAATGTATCTTATATTATTTATTATCTTTGGCGAAATAAATATTTAATTCGATGAATTTTGGTTCATGATTGTAACAGTTTGAAAATAATAGCTCAATATCCAATGCTAGAGCAAAATTAGATAGAATTGCATATAAATTTTTGCTATGAGGAACGCTTGCTAAAAAACAGGGTCGTATGTTACTAGTTTTGTTTTCTATTCATTATAGAAAAATATTTTCTAAACTCATATCTATCTTTTTGTTATTCATGATTTCATATTATATTTACATGAGTTGGTATAAAAAGGGAAAATGTATAAAAACACCCCTGAACTTGTCTCGAATTTCCAATTACACACTTATACTTTGCGGCAGTCCTATTATGCTCCTAGACTTTCTAAAAACGAAATAAATACACTCTTGATTGATGATGTGGCACATAAAGTATGCTCACTCTCTTGTAAGCATGTAATAGCAACATACCCAGTAAAATCCCACAAAGTGGGGTCTGGGGAGAGTAGAGCATACGCAGACTTTATCCCTACCTTGGGAGGTAGAGAGGCTATTTCCGGTAGATCCTCGGCTCGAAAGGGGAGATTATTAAAGAAAAGAAAGGAAAATAAAAGAAAAAGAAAATAAAGGAAAAGGACTTCGACGCAGCCACAAAAAGATATGACAGCAAAAGAGCAAGATACAAAGCAAAAGCAACAGATAGTGATATACATCGAAGAATAGACAACTACGCGATTACTAAATAATACTAATACTAAGAATGCGTGTAGAGGGGGCTAGCCCCTACCTCTCCCAAGTGCGACATCACTCGACTACCCACTACCCTTCTACCCTAATCCTCGACCTCATTTGTGTGGCTATAAAAACTTACAATAAGGGTAAAATGAGAAGTTTATTAAAGTTCTTCCAAATTTAGAAAGAGGTTATTCTTTTTAGACGGACTAAACATAAATAGGTTCACACAAATTGAAACAGAGGGAGTAATGTTATATTTTAAAATTAAAAAAAAAATTTAACTAAGTAGTTCATTTTTTATGAAAATATTAACTATGTAATAGTAATTACTGCAACCAAACACAACGCTAGAAATTACATTGTAATCATGTTATGTCAAACAAACAGGTATTTATGTAATTACCATACTATGTAATTACTAAGTTGTATAATTATTACCCTAGTAATTATACAGTAGTTCCCAAACACACCATTGATCTTTCCTAGCAGGTCCTAAGTTTCTCAAGATCATAGCAGGTCCTAAGTTTCTCATTACTCGGTGAAGTCTGATCTGAGCCCTGGTCAAAATGATCCTTTCGGCGGGCGGACGGATTTTCTTTTCTCATCCTTCGGCTTGGAAATTAAGTTGCATGATTGAGTTTTCCCTTTCTTCTACAGACTTTGGGGTCCAACCCTCATAGGAAATTGCCTATGACATCGCATTCCATCGATTTTTTAAGATCAAGGTGGGTTGCTATATTTCAAGGATTGGGATTCGTAAATATGTTAATAGATTCTTGATCTATATCTTCCATGTCTTCTTGCATTATTCCATATTTTCAAATCAACTAAGCGCCAAGCCTACTAGTGAAGAGAAGAATCTTCGGGCTATTGCAGATTGAAGGATCTCTATTGGACACCCCAAGTGTATTTAGCCTTGCAAGGTGGTCCTTCCTGATTCACACGGGATTCCACGTGGCCCGTGCTCTTGGGGTCGAAACTGGCGCTTATGTTTTCGTTTGACTTTTGCCGTCTAGTGTGCCGCGTTGAAATTGCCGTCGCCATGAAGTTCCATATGACTACAGGAATTATGCAACTACTTCCATGTAGTGCAACAAAAGGTGGTTAAAGATTCTTCACCTCTTCAAAACATATAACATCTAGTTCAGCAGCGTTCCAGTGTTGTCAAAAGCGAAAAGCGAAAAGCGCAAAAAAGCTCTATGGTCAGCTGGGGCTTTAAGCGCAACGCGCAAATAAAGCGGGGGCTTTACTGAAAAAAAGGCGCAATGGCGCAAAAATACAAATATATATATTATTAGTCCAAGACTAATAATAATACGCATGAATAACAAATACATGGACAAAGAAATCGTAAAAACATTAGGATAAAGTGAAATACCAATTATCTAGTGTCATCCCTTCAAAAGAGGCTCATTGGCAAGGAAAAGTGATGATGACACTGAAGCACACACAAAGCGAGGCGACGCGCTCAACATGTTTTGAGCCTAGCTTCAGGGCTTAAGCGGGCTTTAAGAGCGCCCTTGACAACACTACAGCGTTCTCACCCTCTTCTGATGGTTTGTCTAAAGTCAATATAGCTTCATTAGCCACCATCACACAAGAGAACACTTCATAGCTGGAAAAGAAAGATTTCTTATCAGCGAATTCATGATCCAAGCCTTCTCAGCAAAGCCCAAACCTTTGTTCAAATAAGAGAGGCAACCAGTAGGGAGTTCATAAGAGAGTCAGCATCAAAACACGCGAGCAAAGTAAGAGCTCAGCTCTATATTAACTTGAAACTGGTACTACTCCACTCCACACCCTTCTGGTCAAAGAAACCCAGGTTTACACTTCTTGATATAGACTCATCGAAGGATGCATGACCAGGGTATTAGATATGAGCATCTAATCCATCTTTTTCTAAGACAAGTAAAACAAGGTATTACATTTGGCTGGAGGTACGTCGATCTCCTACTTAGTGGCAATGCAATTCTTTTGTGTTGGGGGTGGAAAATGGACAGAATAGGGAACGTGGGTCTATCTTGAGGATCCATGTGATAATCCAAAGGTTGATTTAGGCAGGAATGAGGAAACAAAACCATTGGATGCTCTTTATCAATGGGTCGGCCAGAGAACTCACAGATATATCCTGATGGACCTTCGGAGCATAATTTTGAATGAGCGTATCCGCAATAATCTTATTTCTATCTGTGCGCCTTCTTCTATTTCTTTATCTAGGATTTGACTTGTATCATGGATGCTACTAAGACTATTACAGCAAGGAAAAGTTTGATTCAGAGGGAGAAGAAGAGGCAATTGGAACACAAATATCTTTTGTGCGTGCAACTGTGTGTCTTCAGAGGAGTTGAACAATAAAGAAGTCCAATAAAGGACGATAGGCATCCGAATTTTATAAGCATTGTCTGCAATGCATGTCGCTGTCATCCTTGGTCCTAATATTCCATAAATTTGATTCGAGGAGATGTTAGTATATCCTCAGAGGTTGACTAAGCTAGAGCATTCTTTCAGAAACTTAACGTGAGAGTAAATGGTAGAACTGGGTACAAATGAAAAAAATAGGGAAAAATTCCCCTTTTATGAATAACAAGGATGATAGGTCTATCTTGAAGTCTGTTTCACTTAATTGATAACTAGCTAGGTGCTACTTCCAATTGAAGCGAGAGGGTTAAGAGACATAACAACCAAGCTAAACTCTAGGTAGGTAGCATAGAACCCTTTTTTTTTTTTTTTTTTTTTTTTATAACCATGGTGTCCGGCCAACTTGCGCGCACCTCGACTAATTCCACAGGATACCTACCACCTGGCTAGAACATAGAATTGAACATGAGACCTCATGACCACTAGGCAACACCCTTGGGTGCGTAGGTAACATAGTACCTTGAAGATGGAACTAAGTTGAAATGTATTCGCAACACACTTGACTCAAGGTGATAATTGATGTATAATATGATGATTATTCAGTTTCACTATGCCCTTATTAGCTGAATTTATCCTTATGGAGGGAAGGGTTATATATATATATATAAGTTTGGCGTAGCTTGTGCAGTGATGAAACAAAAAAAAAAAAAAAAAAAAGGTTTGTTTTGCTGATTTATTCTGTTATTGGGTTTTGATTTGCTTTCGGTTCCTTGTCGTATGAATTGGTTTCGATAACCCAAAATAGACAAGATTTGGGCGCCGAAAGAGCTTACCTTTTGAGGGTGGCATAAGCTAGGGCTCTACGTTGCTGCACAGCCAGAAATCTCCGAAGCACTGCCACTATTTGCTTACCTTGCTCCTCTTCCATGCTCTCCGAAATCACTACTTTCTTCTCGAATTCCCTGGGGTTCATAGCCAGGACACAACTCGCCACAAAATAAAATAAAAAACTCCCCTAACGACCTTTCTATATATACCACTATATACTATATAAATTTTCCTTCGTGTTTATGAAATGTGGACGCTTTTATGAGACCTTTGGACATAAAAAGTTTTTCCTTCTTTTGATAAAACGAGGGAAAAGGGTCAAATTTACTATGGTTTTTAGTTGAAATTTACCATTCGTCAAAGTTTGGGATCAAATTTATCCTCATACTTGATAAATTTACCCTTATATAAATTTGTCGTCCCCGTTGAAGAACCAAATGGGGGTGATTCCCTCTCTTTCTAAAATAAAATGAACTAGGGTTGTATGATTTAATGGGATGGGGAAACGGGTTAAAAGAACTAAGGTTGGGATCCGATGTGAAGCCTACGTGAATCTGACGTGGCTAATTTTTTTTTTTTTTTTGTGTTGTGGAGTCCAAGTCATACTTTCATCTATATAAGGGCAAATTTATCAAATATCCTAACGAGGAGGGCAAATTTGATCCAAACTTTTACGGAGGGCAAATTATGACTATATATGTTTACCTCGAAAATGGGTAATAAGTTAAATTTATGAATGAGGCAAAGGATATGTGGTGTTTTAATCTATATTTTGAGGAATAAAAGAAAGTCGAATCTATTTAATTTATTAAGGGCTTGAGTGATTGGTGAGCAGATACGTTAAAGGCTGAGCTAAGATGTTTAGATCTGTATATTTGAGGCAAGTTTTTTATATATCCGTATGTGTTAGATGCAATACTGAATAAAGAGATTTAATGAACTGTTTCAGTTGTAACCGGACTAAAATCTGAAGAACATTGGGCAAGAGAAATTTTATAATATATTGAAATACAAAGCTTCTTGGATCGGAAAAGTAACCCTCAAAAATGAGAAAATGACCCCTATTTATAGTTTTCTTCTATGGGCCTCACATACATCATGGGCCCTTTTAGGATAAAGAAAACCTAATATGGATAAGGTTAGGTCGTACGGTCGACACCGTACGGCCCCGTCGAGAAGCGGTGGCGATTCCCACGCGTGGCGGGCGAATAACCGATTATCCGGACCGACGGCCACGACCGTAATGGTCACGAAGAAACCTAAGCCACTGATCTAACTGCGAACCACGGCCAACCAACTCTGTCTCTCGGGATTCGAGCAATGACAGGTTTGTTGCCCAAGAATCAAAACAAAACACGCGCACGCTATGAAAATATATATATATATATATATATATATATATATATATCATTTTTTTTTTTCCGAATCTCCCAAAGCAAATAAAATCTACAACGTATACGTTGAAAAAGTCTCATAATATAAGGCACCCACAACGTATCTACGAGCCTCTGGCCGATATAGCCGCCCCGCCATTGCCAAACACATCGGTAGCATAATGCATACAAACACACCGGCTTACATAGCCGCTTACAAAACATGACGCCGACATATCATACACTCGACAAAGCAAATAAAATCTACGCAAAGTCTCTACTAACATCTCGTATACCATACAAGCACTCGGACTCGGCAATTCCGGAAGAAATGGAACTCGCCAATCCAGCATGGAACATCTTCTCGCTAACATCACCTACTCATCCGTGGGTACCGCGTGGCATGAAACGCAGCCCCCCGAAGAAAGGGGGTCGCACGAATATGTACTGAGTATGCAAAGCAAAAAGTACAGAAAATGAAGTCGTAATAACCCAATTACCTAAGTACTTACATCCGATACATAAATCATACATACTCATACCGAACACATCATAATCTGTCATACGAGATAACATTAACCGATGTGGATTTGCCTAAACCAATGTGGGATTTGCCTAAACCAGTGTGGGATTTGCCTAAACCAATGTGGAATTTTGCCTCATCATTGGGTTTGCCCCACCACTGGGTTTGCCCCACCATTGGGTTTGCCCCACCATCGGTAAACAAACTCATCATATCATCATACATCATCACATACCAAATGCGGTCCATAGGACCCGGCGACGAACGTGGTCGCCACCCTATCCGGCGCCACAAAGACAAGATAACACCGTGTTTCAAATCTCCGTACAACCCCGAACATAGCACACCATCACAACATATCATAAGCCATATCACAAGATAACTCCATAAACGGAACCCGGCCCTATGGCGAGGTCTCGGAACCGTAACACAAGATAACACCGTAGTATATCATAGTGCGCACGATCATATACCGGCCGGGATCCGGTGAAAGAGGTAACACGAACGCACGAGCGATCGTAAGTAACCACACGCATATCGTACATCATCACGGACTCAACCGAATGATCAAAACGAACCCTCTTTTTGAAAATTCAGAACCATAGGCAAAACAAGTTTCCTCCCGAATCTCGCTCGGGGCATATCAAACCAAACTTCAAAAACCGTTGTTACGTATCAAAATCATGGACATAAAATCCTTATTTCCAACTCGACAGAAAAATAAATAATCATAGTGAAGAAAATATTAAATTTTTCGAAAAATCCATAAAGGTGGCATAGAAAGGCCGCGGGCCCCACGGACGGGTGCCGACCCCCGTCCGAGCCCGACTACGAGGGGTAGGGGAGAGTGATGCCTTATGAACTTACATATTATGTTTTGGGGCGTTTCGAGGCCGTATGCAAAAGTTACGGACGTTTGAAGTTTCGAGTCGTTTAGGCATATATCTCTTTTGAAAACAAAACTCTTTTAAAACCAAATTCTTTTGAAAACGTAACTCTTTTGCAACCTTAGAAATTTAGTCATACAAAAGACGTGAGGATCGTAACTCGACTGCATTAAGGGTACGAATAATAAGAAACATATAAAAATCGCTTACGCAACACTTCAAACTCAATCATATCCAAGACATACGGAACATACCAAGGATGCCAACATCAAGCAAATACGAATCACAAACCTACTCAAAATTTACGAATGGAGTTACCCCAAGGCACAAATCATGTCATACCTTAATCCGTCTAAGACATGCCAAAAGAAAAGAAGGGTAAGATTCACATACCTCACTTGCTTCCTAAGCTAATCCAAACGTAAGTCTCGTCTTCTCAAAATCTACAACAACATCAATAGGCATCGAACATTAGCCATAAGCGTCGGAGAATTCAATTCCAAGCCATTACTTTATTTACAGAAATTTTGGCAAAGACTTCCCCCGTAAATTCAACAACCCCGAGATTTCAACTCGGCCAAATTCATCAACAACAATACCAACAAACATTCTAACAACATCAACCATTCAAACATGATTCAATAACATTTCCAACAATCCACAAAAATATTCAAACAATCCAAATAATATGCCATAGAACCCAAAACCTTCCCAACTCAACATGAACAACCATAACATATTTCTTCCTTCCAAATTCATAATTTACACCAACAACAATTCCAACAATACCAACATTAACCATAATATTTCCAATTTCAAAATACTTCATAAACATTCCATATGGTATTTGTCCCATATTTCCATCACGAACCATTTTATAACGATTTTACGGCTCTCCTTCTCCGTAAATAAACCAATACTAACACAAATAGAAAGAGATTCATACCTTCCCCTCGATAATAATGCTATATATTTACTCCTCCACCTTGAACTTAAGCCACAAAGCCTCACTACGCAGTTTTGAAGCCGCAACTATACGCTGTCTGGACCGGAATTTGAGAATTATACCGGTTTCGGGCTAAAAGTTAGTGGTGAAAGGTTGGGGGAATTTTGTAGAATATTTGGGATGATTTTGGTCTGATTTTTGGCTGAAAATGAGGGGTTAAGCCCCTTTAAAAAGCTGCCCGAAGTCACTGTAGCAAGATCGTAGCAAAGATCAGTAGCAAAAGACCGTAGCAACCGAAACCCATCGACCTACCGAAAGATCCTTCGTTCATCCGCGGAAATTATTTCGAGACCTAAAACTTTTATATACCGATCTCTTTATTTGCATACCTGGATATGTCCAAAACTCCATACAATCAGTATAACTTATTCAACATCCCAAACTTTTCCTTATTCCAAATTTACCCTTAACACTCCATACCAATGAAAAGATGAATATGCAACTTGTGCATTAAAACAAAAACAAAATCGGAAATTAAAAGTCTTATCCACAACTTGTCGCAATCCAACTTAAAATATTTCAACGTGCAAAATACGGGATATAACATCCTTCCCCCCTTTAGAACATTCGTCCTCGAATGTTCAACTAATCGCATAAGGTCTTATAAGGGTCTCGGAGGGGGGTTTCCTTTATTACTATAGCATGCACTCTCACCTACCAATCATATTTCTTTTTCATCTCTTCTTCAACTTCTCAAATCATTTCCTCCCTGTTATTACACTGCCACAGTACCTTAACAAAAGCCATGTCTTTAGTACGTAACCTTCTTATTTTTACGAACAAGATAACAAGGTCCAATACATATCGGGTTAAACCTTTCCTTCTCGTAATTCCCTTTACTCAACTTTTAACATTCTAGGCACATTATCTCGTGTAGTCTCTTAATCTTTAACTCAAACCCTTCCTTTTTCGTTCCATAGCTTGTTTTTCCCGTTTCACACTTGCCTGCGTATTCTAGCTACGCATCACATCATAGCCTTGGCCACTTTTTCACTAGACTTCACTTATTTTCATAACAACCCTCATTGTATAACACTTCTTAACCCTTTACTCTTTTCTGATCAACTTCTTCCTCTGTACTCTTGTCTTAATCATACTATTACTTCTTTCTCGAGGTCAGCCATACTCGCAACTTACTCAAATCTTACCATTACGGTGAACGCGGCCTTTCAAGTCGCATTACAAACCTACATCTCATTTTCTCTTCTTTTTTTTTCTTGAAAATTTCGGCAGAGTTTCCTCTATATTTCTTACTATCTCAAAACCTGCACGCAGGAAATACCAACAATGCCTCACAGGGCCAACATACACATATACATATCATATCATATCACAGCCTCACGGGGCTCCCAACATCAACAACAATACGAAAATAATGAACATACCTTGTATGCCCAGCTTAAACTGCACCTGTTACACTTTCTTGTTCACTTTCCCTTTTAATCCTCAACTTGTATCTCAATCGTACTTCAATATCTTACCCGACACATATCTTTCATACCCGTGCTTACCGCGTGCTTTGTACTTCCCAACATCATCAATCATTTCCTTCTATCGGTATCATTCTTCAGCTGCAATCACAAATCAGGGTAAGGAGTCCCATCTCCTATGACTTGGCTCTATGGCACGATCTCAGATATGAAAGAAGAGTAACCATCCTAAATGCCCCGTAGCCTCCTGTTTATAAATGTGGCGCGCAACACACCATAAACAAGACTCTACTTGGACACGACTTTGCAGACAACCCCTAGGACGAACTGCTCTGATACCACTTTGTCACACCCCAATTTCCGATAGGGCATGACGGGCACCCGACCCTTACTTAGGGCCGAGCGAACCCGCAGACTCTCGTAATCCACATAACCATACTGGGCCCACAAAACAAAACACGCGCACGCTATGAAAATTTTTCGTAAAAACAAACATGCCTTTCGTTTTTTTTTTCAAAGCAAATAAAATCTACAGTCGTATGAAAACTGTAATATAAGGCACAACGATCTATCGCGGCCGATATAGCCGCTTGCCAAACACATCGGTAGCATAATGCATACAAACACACCGGCTTACATAGCCGCTTACAAAACAGACCCGACATATCATACACTCGACACAGTCTGCAAAGTCTCTACTAATATCTCAGATACTGTACAAGCACTCGGACTCGGCAGCATTCCGGAAGAAATGGAACTCGCCAATCCAAATGAACATCTTCTGCTAACATCACCTACTCATCCGTGGGTACCTGCGTGGCATGAAACGCAGCCCCCCCGAAGAAAGGGGGTCAGTACGGAATATGTACTGAGTATGCAAAGCAGAAAGTACAGAAAATGAAGTCGTAATAACCCAATTACCTAAGTACTTACATCCGATACATAAATCATACATACTCATACCGAACACATCATAATCTTCATACGAGATAACATTAACCGATGTGGATTTGCCTAAACCAATGTGGGATTTGCCTAAACCAATTTGCCTAAACCAATGTGGAATTTTGCCTCATCATTGGGTTTGCCCCACCACTGGGTTTGCCCCACCATTGGGTTTGCCCCACCATCGGTAAACAAACTCATCATATCATCATACATCATCACATACCAAATGCGGTCCATAGGACCCGACGGACAGAACGTGGTCGCCACCCTATCTGGCGCCACAACACAGCATAACACCAGAAGTTTCAAATCTCCGTACAACCCCGAACATAACACACCATCACAACATATCATAAGCCATATCACAAAGATAACTCCATAAACGGAACCCGCCCCTATGGCGAGGTCTCGGAACCGTAACACAAGATAACACCGTAGTATATCATAGTGCGCACGATCATATACCGGCCGGATCCGGTGAAAGAGGTAACACAGAACGCACGAACAGATCGTAAGTAACCACACGCATATCAGACATCATCACAGACTCAACCGAATGGTCAGAATGAACCCTCTTTTTTTGAAAATTCAAAACCATAGGCAAAACAAGTTTCCTCCCGAATCTCGCTCGGGGCATATCAAACCAAACTTCAGAAACCGTTGTTACGTATCAAAATCATGGACATAAAATCCTTATTTCCAACTCGACGAAAAATAAATAATCATAGTGAAGAAAATATTAAATTTTTCGAAAAATCCATAAAGGTGGCATAGAAAGGCCGCGGGCCCCACGGACGGGTGCCGACCCCCGTCCGAGCCCGACTACGAGGGGTAGGGGAGAGTGATGCCTTATGAACTTACATATTATGTTTTGGGGCGTTTCGAGGCCGTATGCAAAAGTTACGGACGTTTGAAGTTTCGGAGTCGTTTAGGCATATATCTCTTTTGAAAACAAAACTCTTTTAAAACCAAATTCTTTTGAAAACGTAACTCTTTTGCAACCTTAGAAATTTAGTCATACAAAAGACGTGAGGATCGTAACTCGACTGCATTAAGGGTACGAATAATAAGAAACATATAAAAATCGCTTACGCAACACTTCAAACTCAATCATATCCAAGACATACGGAACATACCAAGGATGCCAACATCAAGCAAATACGAATCACAAACCTACTCAAAATTTACGAATGGAGTTACCCCAAGGCACAAATCATGTCATACCTTAATCCGTCTAAGACATGCCAAAAGAAAAGAAGGGTAAGATTCACATACCTCACTTGCTTCCTAAGCTAATCCAAACGTAAGTCTCGTCTTCTCAAAATCTACAACAACATCAATAGGCATCGAACATTAGCCATAAGCGTCGGAGAATTCAATTCCAAGCCATTACTTTATTTACGTAAATTTTGGCAAAGACTTCCCCCTAACAGTAAATTCAACAACCCCGAGATTTCAACTCGGCCAAATTCATCAACAACAATACCAACAAACATTCTAACAACATCAACCATTCAAACATGATTCAATAACATTTCCAACAATCCACAAAAATATTCAAACAATCCAAATAATATGCCATAGAACCCAAAACCTTCCCAACTCAACATGAACAACCATAACATATTTCTTCCTTCCAAATTCATAATTTACACCAACAACAATTCCAACAATACCAACATTAACCATAATATTTCCAATTTCAAAATACTTCATAAACATTCCATATGGTATTTGTCCCATATTTCCATCACAGAACCATTTTATAACGATTTTACAGCTCCTTCTCCGTAAATAAACCAATACTAACACAAATAGAAAGAGATTCATACCTTCCCCTCGATAATAATGCTATATATTTACTCCTCCACCTTGAACTTAAGCCACAAAGCCTCACTACGCAGTTTTGAAGCCGCAACTATACGCTGTCTGGACCGGAATTTGAGAATTATACCTGGTTTCGGGCTAAAAGTTAGTGGTGAAAGGTTGGGGGAATTTTGTAGAATATTTGGGATGATTTTGGTCTGATTTTTGGCTGAAAATGAGGGGTTAAGCCCCTTTAAAAAGCTGCCCGAAGTCACTGTAGCAAGATCGTAGCAAAGATCAGCAAAAGATCGTAGCAAAGATCAGAGCAAAAAATGACCTACAGTAGCAGTCGTTCATCCGCGGAAATTATTTCGAGACCTAAAACTTTTATATACCGATCTCTTTATTTGCATACCCGGATATGTCCAAAACTCCATACAATCGTATAACTTATTCAACATCCCAAACTTTTCCTTATTCCAAATTTACCCTTAACACTCCATACCAATGAAAAGATGAATATGCAACTTGTGCATTAAAACAAAAACAAAATCGGAAATTAAAAGTCTTATCCACAACTTGTCGCAATCCAACTTAAAATATCAATATATACAAGATGGATCATGCTCAATAACAACCGCGTCCTTAAGCGTCCGCACTATCTCCCGCGTTCGGGGTGATCATTTGTACGTATGTAAGGCATATATGATAACATAATAAAGAAAATAGAAAGCACGAAGAATGGATAATCGATGTCGAGGCGGAATCATGCATGCTCCTTTTACCTTTAAACATATCACACATATATACATAACTGTTTGAATCAATAACATCATTAACCCGCGTCCGCACCTCCCGCGTTCGGGGTAATCATTTCGTGCCGCCCGCTAGTGGTGATGTCCGTGCCATATAGACACGGTGTAATAAGCCGCCCGCCTTAACGGTGCTGCCCGCCCATATAGGCGCGGTGTTATTATCGTTATCTATAAGCCGCCCGCCTTAGTGATGCTGCCCGGCCATATAGGCACGGTGTAATCATCATCATATACTTAACCTGAAGCATGCATAAGAGCTCAAGTAAAAACGGTAACTCTATCGGAGTGACGTAAAGTCGGTAGCTTCCGATTATCTTATGGAACCATCATAATCATCACGTCTCACCTCAAAGGAACTAGCATTATGAGGTGAGACTATCAATAATGAATAACAATCAAGCAAATCGTACATCAAGATCATTAATCCCATAATAGCATCCTTTCATAAGCTTGGAATCTCTATGACTAAAATCATCATTTTCATAACTCATTTCTTATCTTTATCTCATGAGAGCTCTTAATAATCATAGACTCGTAAATTCCAGAATGTAAGAAAGTCATGGAAAGATAGAAACTATTATGTGAGGAAAGTCATGCCTTAGAAGGAAGGGACTAGCCTTACATACATTTACGTCTCTTCAACTTTATCGACTAAATGCTTTCCTTCTAAGCTCATGATTCTACATTCAAGAGAATTTGTACTAAGATTAGACAACCGGAAACATACTTAGGCAAAGCTAAAGCAACTAAGAGCTAATGAAAATTAGACGACATTTCCTTTGTTTCGACAACTTCCTCCATAAAATAAGACAACTCCCAAACATCAATAAGAACACCCATAATATCATAATCAATAGGTTCTTCAAGTTAAACATTGCTTACTTCTCAAATCCACCTTCAAAATCATCCATAACTATAACTATAATACAACATCATATTTATTCTTCACATGACACTTCCTCAACATCTTAGCATCATTTTATAACAAGATTATACTCATCTCATACTTAAGAATCATAATTCACATTAACTTACTACTCAAAATACTATTTTCTCCATATTTGAACTCATATTCTACTTTCTTCTCTAACCCAAGTCCTTCAACCCCTCAATACTCTTAATAACTTGAAATGAACATGAAACTCACCTTTGATGATGTAGGAATGGACTTTGGATGAAAATACTTCACTTGGAGGAAAACCCCCCTTCAACACCAAAGAGATTCTTGGTTTCCACAAACCCTAGAGAGCATCCTTGCACTTGATTCTACTAATTTTTGGTATTTGATCTTTGATTTACCTTGGATTTGTGCTAGAGAAGTGTATGGAATTTTCTAGAGTCTTCAAGACTTGTACAGGGAGTGAAATCTGAAAAATAAGGGCAGGGGTCGTTTATTTATAACTGGAACTGGAAAGTTCCAGTGAAGCGGTTCGACGAGCGGGTCGACGACCTGTCGACGTATCAACAGTCCGTCAACTTACGCCTGCAAATCTTTGATTACACCTTAACTTGCGTTAGTCTATTTACCGCGCAACAACCCGAAATTCCGAGGTGTAACAAATTCCTCCGGTCCATATTATATGATTAGTTTTAATTTTTATATTTAGTTTCATATATATATATATATATATATATATATATATATATATATATATATTATAATCAATACAATATTTTCCCTTCAAATTTACCCTTATTTAGATAAGTGATTTTTGTATAACCAAGAAACCCTGTTACATTGATATTCCCTGGTCCATGTTTGAATTGACACACCCCTTAAGGAGCAATAAATAAAATTACAATTTAACCATATTACCCTAATTATTATAAAATATCTAAATAACTGAAATCAATCAAACAGACTTTGTCCTCACATCCTCACAACTCTAATAAGATGCTTACATGTGGCTTCTCCAATTGACTTTTCCTTGCATATTTTCATTTTTTGCTCTCCTTCATTTTTTAATACCACTCCACATGGATTTTTATAATTGGTTTGTTGCACAACTTTTTTAAGAATCTCTTCTTTCCACTTATTGAGATATTCCTCCGGTTCTTTTTTATGAATTTAGGTTATTTATTGAATTTCATCTAAAACTATGGTTAAAGATCACATTTGACTAGCGTTTGACACATAAAATAATGAGTGAAAAATTAATAAATATCAAAAGAAATCTATTTATAACTTTATAACTATGTATAAGTGAGGATGGTAAAGTTTTGTAGTCCTCACATCCTCACAACTCCAATAAGATGTTTACATATGGCTTTTCCAATTGACTTTTTCTTGCATATCTTTATTTTTCATTTTTTGCTCTCCTTCAATTTTTTTAATACCCTCCACATGAATTTTTATAATTGATTTGTTGCGCAACTTTTTTAAGAATCTTTTTCTTGCTACTTATTGAGTAATTCCTCCAGTCCATATTATATGGTTAGTTTCCTTGCAGGATCGCACTTTGGGATGGCGCTTCAGAGGATTTTTTTATAGGTTAATAACTCTGGCGATGGGTTTGTCCAATCTCAGAACAAGTCCAAAAATAGCTCTAAACGCCACCTTGGCTAAGCGGGCACAACAACAGGACCACCGCCTGAATTTGAACAGTCCGCCTGGGTTATTCTCTGCCTGACCTCAACACCACCCCTGGTGAATTCTAACTAACTAATGATCTTCACCATAATAATTAGTAGTCTAGTGTGATATAGTTCAACACAAGATGTTTAGCCTATCATTTAGGCTAAAGATAATATAGGAAATTTTTAAATGAAATAAAAGAAAAGAAAAGGAAATTACCTAAGTGAGTTGTATCGTAACCAGAGGAGAGAGAGAGATGTAGCAAACTTCAAACTTTTATTTAACAGATTTTTTACAAGAGAGAGAAGGCAGTGTATGAAAGCTTGCCTCTTCTCAATTACAAGTGATCCTTTTATAATGGATCATAAGACAAAACGACAAAATGCAAAGATAAAAATGGCCGACAAAGAAAAAGAAAAAGCTATCTTTAATAAAGTAAAAAGTACAATAATTAAATAAAACAAACTACTTTGCTTTATTAAAGCTATGCTTTTATAAAAGCTGATTTTTTGTGGCGGGGTCCACCTTATCACTTCATTTTAGTCTTGCCTTTGTCTTTTGCGGTGCTGGAAGATTCTTCCTTTTGGCTGTTGAATTGTGCCAAAAATTGTGAAAAGTCCTTCGTATGATCAGGACTTTGAGATTCTCCAGCTAAAACATGGCTATCACCTGTTCCTTCATTGTCTTCCTCATTTTCTTCATTGTCAGTGGTATGACCAACCGATGCCATAGATATATCTGGCGAAATTTGAGAGATATCAATTCCAAGATTCTTGGATAAGTCCCTTTTAAATTCTTCGATATAAAGAGCTATCATTTCTTCTTGGGATATAATCCTTTTTTTCATCTGAATTCTGCGTGCAATATGCTAAAAAGGGCTAGGAACTTCCCTTTGTCTGGAATTTATTGATTCCCGATAACCAGCAATGGTAGTTTCGATCTGGTTTATTAACTCCTGTCCTGGAATGGTTTCATCATTCGATTTTTGGATCAATTTCTTCCAGAATTTTGTATAAAAAATCCCGTGAAGACAAGGGATATTGTGTGGGGTATGACCCACTCTCACAGACCATTTCATTATCCATGGAATAGAGAATTCAATGAAGAAATACATATTAGCAATTCCTTCAAAGAAAATATTATTAGTTTCCAAATCTATAATTTTTGGAGAGACTTCAACCCATTAAGTACATAAACTTTTGAATGGTTCGGGCAAAATTTTTATGGTTGGACCATAATTAATCCACCACTGACAAAACCAATTAGGGATGCCTTGTTTATAAACATTGGCACAAACCTTTATAAACCAAGAATGCTTTTTATTAGGATTTTCATATAAAAAGACTTTATTAAAAGTTTCAACATAATCCAGTAGTTAAATTTAACTGGAACTTTTTGTTTAGGATAGGCATAATCTTTTTCCTTTAAAGTACTTAATCCCCATTCTTTGGGAGAGAAATTTTTTTTTATAATAATTTTTGAAAAGTTATAAACTTTTTTGCTAGTAGCAGGATAAAAATGCTGAAATTCTGCTGATCCTAAAGATGAAAGAACCATTTCATAATTCATACGATATTTATAAGTAATCGTAGCATATGATGCTTGCTCAAAATACTTTTGCATTATTTGCCAAGGTTCATTTCTCCGTTGGAGATCATCATTTTCTATGAGAATTATTAATTCTCGGCTATCATTTTGTTCATATGAATCCGTGTCCTCGTGATCATCATCTGCAAGAGCACTAGAGTATGATGGAGGCATATTATCTTTCTGTTTTCGGGATTTTATTAAATCCAAATATTGTTGGTATGTGATTTCTTCCTTAGTATTACTGGAAGATTTTGCAATATTAGAAGCTATTAGCCTTTGGTTACCCATTTGAGCAAGGACAGTACCACGACCTGTTCCTCTTCCTCCTCGTCCTCTATTAGAATTGGGGCTAAATTGTGGCCTCATCCTGCAAATAAGATGAATAAGAGTTATGAACTCAAATATTCCCTTGTTAGAAAATCAGGGACACTATTATCTGTCCCTTTCTTATAATGAATTTCAAAATCAAATGGAGCTAATAGTGCTTGCCATCTTGAAAACATTTGTTTAGAAACATCATGCTTGCAGTCTTTAGAAAACACAAATTTTGCAGCTTGGCAATCAGTTTTTATTAAAAACTTTATTATATAAATCTCCTTGAAATTTAAGTACACTTTTACTATAGCAAGGATTTCCTTAGCCACGGTAGCATAGTTTTTCTGGCTATTATTCTATTTACCAGAATAAAATTGTATTAAATACTCATGTTTCTTCTTGGAAATACTGTTTCAATATTCTTCTATAGCCAATATCAGAAGCATCTGTTTCAATAATTTTTGCCAAGTAGGGTTGGCTAAAGTAAGACAAGGGAGATTATGAACTTTTTCCTTAATCCTGCGAATCGCTTGAGTATGATCATCAGTCCATGGTTTTGGAATCTTTTTTAATCTATCATATAAAAAAGATGTATCTTTTGCTAATTCTTTATAAAATGGTGAAATGTAATTTAAGCTTCCAAGAAATCGTTGAAGCTGAGTATACAGTATTTTTTTTTTCCTTCAAATTTTCCCTTATTTAGATAAGTTGATTTTTTTATAACCAAGAAACCATGTTGCATTGATATTTCCTGGTCCATGTTTGAATTGACACACCCCTTAAGGAGCAATAAATAAAATTGAATTGACACACCCCTTAAGGAGCAATAAATAAAATTACAATTTAACCATATTACCCCTAATTATTATAAAATATCTAAATAACTGAAATCAATCAAACATACTTTGTAGTCCTCACATCCTCACAACTCTAATAAGATGCTTACATGTGGCTTCTCCAATTGACTTTTCCTTGCATATTTTCATTTTTCATTTTTTGCTCTCCTTCATTTTTTAATAGCACTCCACATGAATTTTTATAATTGGTTTGTTGCACAACTTTTTTAAGAATCTCTTCTTTCCGCTTATTGAGATATTCCTCCAGTTCTTTTTTACGAATTTAGGTTATTTATTGAATTTCATCTAAAAATAAGGTTAAAGATCACATTTGACTAGCGTTTGACACATAAAATAATGAGTGAAAAATTAATAAATATCAAAAGAAAACTATTTATATTTATAAATAAAAATCGCATGCTCACAAATTCATAAAAATACGAAAATATTTTCTAATTTATGATCTTCCCCGAGTTGTAATTATCAAACTTTATCATGTTAGTTTATAGAATATCGAATCACTTGCGTCCTTTTGGTATTTGCTAAATTTCCTACCAAACTTACTTCCTCATAATTTATTTATTTTTAAAACAATTAGTCAATCATATGACGAATAAAATTTAATAAATATGAAAACTAATCAAGAAGATATGGTTAACATACAATTACCCTAAATTAATTATGTAGTAACCACCACAGGATGTGGTGCAACGGATAGGGGCTGCTCCTTCCTTAACCGGAGGTCTGGGGTTCGAGCTTTGGGTATGAAAAAATCCTTGATAGGGAGTGCTTCCCCCCAAATGGGGTCCTACGCGGTCTGAATCCGAATATAGTCGGGCTCCAATGAGGGCACCGGACACCGAGTGGAAAATAAAAATAAATAAATTATGTAG
The DNA here is from genome assembly GCF_029784015.1 of Lycium ferocissimum. NCBI lineage: Eukaryota > Viridiplantae > Streptophyta > Magnoliopsida > Solanales > Solanaceae > Lycium > Lycium ferocissimum. The sequence continues at coordinate 30,009 of NW_026718431.1, read as the reverse complement.
TAGAAAAATGTGAAACAAATTATACTTATTTGATAAAAATTATGTTATATTTTATATTTTGAATTTGGGCCCGGGCTTAACACGGGCCTCCAACAACTAGTTTAAATTATAAACCATACTTGGAGGGTAAATTTGATCCTTTTCCCAAAAAACAATTACTCCCTCCGTCTAAAAAAAAAAAGTCGTCTTACTAAATATACCTATCTCAAAATATTTGCCGTTTTATTTATCCAAGATAAAATTAAGTAGATTTTTCCCTTACCTTTGTATTAATTACATCAATAGGTCAAGCCATTTAAGAAAACTAAAGACAATGGCAAACAAAGTACAAAATAATGTCAAGGAGATAACAGCTGGATTTGAAGAAATGATGGAAGAATCCTACTCCATCCTGGAAGCCTAAATCTTAATTCATCAGACTTTTGAACCATAGCACCTGATGAGAGCTTGTAGGTGTTTGAGATGGTATCAAGTCAAGGCCAGAGGATCTGCAGTAGACAAGCTTCTATACATTCTTCTGATGTAGTTTACACTTTTACTACTGTTTTTTTTCTTTTTTTCTTTTTTTTCCTTTGATTGTACAGAAAACTTTCTATTTTAATAAAGCATTGGCAAACATTGTTTGGTGGTTTTCTGTCACGACCCAAACCGATGAGCCGTGATGAGGGGTCTGACCTCTAGCGACCAAACACCCCTATACTCGTATCTGAAATATACTGAACATCAAAGGCCGATGAATGGCACCACTAATCTCATAGAAAGGAAACATCAGAACTCGGTACAATCTGCATATATATATATACACAATTATGCGGAAGAACAGTGCAATCCAACTAGGCTGCTACATATACTGTACACAAAAGAATAGAAGCGACAAGGCTACATCGTCGACTAATACATGCAGCAACCTGCTCTACGTACCTCTCTTTGGAATAAAAGGCGTAGAAAGGATGGGACGGGGCCCCGTCATACCCATATGCATACACATCTCAAAAGGAGCATACCAAAATCGACCGTAGCTCCGGATCGAATGGAGCGTGCGACCATCGCTAACTCTAGAGGTCTGCGGGGCCGGACCACCGTCCTCGTCTCCCCGTACTGCGGCATGATGACGCAGGCCCCGAGCAACGGGAGTCGACGGATAATGTACTGAGCATGTAAAGCATAAGAGCAACATCATATATATATATATACACACATGGGAATCATGAATAAGATTTGAACTCATAAGCTGGAATGACTGACTGCATGTACTTGTATGAACTAGTATCTGCATGACTCTGTATATCTAACAATGCCTCTGTGGGCGCATAGTACGCATGCTCATGCCTATCAATGAAGGTCATGCATCTATACATAGGTGCGTATATAACGCCTGATATATGCGCGTATATAACGCCTGTTTCTTTTCTCATATCGTATCGACCTCTCTGCGGCTATCATCATATACATTGCTGCGATACTTGCAGCCTGATTCTCATATCATCATATTAGTACACCAGCTGATCAGGTGGTAATGCGTATATAACGCCTGCTCCTTTCCATACCCCATATACATATAATACTTGCGTATATAACGCCTTCTGGTCACGGGTCAACACACATATATATAAATGAATGTAATGCATGAATAACTGTATACATAAAACTGGACCCATGAACAAAAGGAATAATCGTAAAGAGGTACATGAACATCAAAGACTGTAATACTCCTAATACTTCTAAGAGTAGAGTAATGTGGACTCGCTTACTCGCGTATTGGATCGTATCATAGGATCATGCCAAAAGAAGAAAAGGGTAGCTTAACATACCTCGACGTATATCAAATCGACCAACTCCTACCTCCCGACTTGTAAATCTACAATTAAGACAACATAGACCTTCATTAGACTAGGTACTTCACTTGCTAACCCCCTTTTTGATGCATAGAGGGCTTAACGAATCATGAACAACATTTATCTTATAAGCTTAACAACTCTTCAACTTCTCACTCGATCCCACATCAACAATGACAACGCATATATATATCAAAATATACGTAAACCCATTTCCAATCATCTCTTAAAACAACCCTATATCACTACATTGCTCTTCATCAACTTAACACTTCCACAATTTCCTTCTCTTCACTTAGAATCACTAAAACTCTTGATACTCAACTTAAATACAAAGGTAGAAATCATTTACATACCTTGAGGGGTCAAGAATCACTCCAACTTCAACTCCCTAAACTCCACTCTTGAAGAAACCCTAGAAGCAACCTTTCTTCTTCACCATCTCGGGTTTACGGGGTCCGGGTCTTGTCAAATTTTCACTAATAGGATGAAAAATATTGGGAGGAAATATTTTAGGGTTTTCTGATTTTTGTAAAGAGGGAAATGTGAAATGAAGTCATGACCCACATATTTATACTTGGAAGCCAAAAGGCTACAGCGGTCCGGTTCGACGAGCGGGTCGACGGCCCTTCGACGTGTCGACGGTCCGTCGACTTGCCCGTTGACCTGTGCCTACAGAATGTATGGCTGCGGAATCGTATTGACGCCGCACAACGACGGCCCGTCGACAGGTTCGACGACCCGTCGAACTTGACTGGTGTCCTGCAGGTTTTTCTTATTCAGTTCAGGTCACGTCGATTCGATTCGTTCAACTTCTAATCCTTTAAATCATGCTAATGAAAGAAGGGATAGCCTTTACATACCTCTTGTCACCTATACGAACTCGTCTCAAATACCACTTCAACCTATAACAATGATAATACATTCATCAACTTAGTGAATACTAGTATAAGGTGTATATCAAACGATAACTAGTCTCTAAAAAGAATTAGGCAGCATTTCCCCTAGTTCACAAACATCCATAACTCAACTAACAAGATCAACAACATCAACGACAAGCTTCCTTTACCTCCCCTGAATTCGAATCATGAAACACTCAAGAATATACTCAATAACAACCTAGTTACATTCATATACCAACACTTCTATACACTTCCTCTCCTTCGTATACACGTAGTATAACCACAATAACAATGACAACAAGTATAACTATTTTCCATGATTTTCCATCCCCTTAACGACATTAAAACATTGATCAAAACCGTCCACATCCCTAACGACAACAAGAACACAATATATGGTATATCTGTCGTATTTTCTTATCAAACAAGTTGGCTAATACTTCAACAAACTCAAATACCTATAGAAGGGATGAAATATTACCTTTAGAAAACATGAACACTCCAAATCAGAGGTTACTCACCTTGAAGGACTTTCCAAATTCACCACAAGAGGAAGAACTAGAATTCAACAAGCACCACGAGACTTTTAATATCCTTGATTTCACCTTGGGTTTGCTTAGGATAGCTTGGAGAGGGTTTTTGGGGTGTTAGGGATCTGGAGGAAGTTTTGAAATGAAAAGAAAATGAAGGCAAGGAAATATATACAACAAAAGGATTTCCACCGCTATTGAATACGGTCCATATATACGGACCGTAAATCAATATACGGTCCGTATATTTGGACAGTAAATCAAACACAGTATGCTACCCCCACTGTTTCAATTATATGGTGGGGGTCCAATGAAAATACAGTCAGTATATCCATTATACGGTCCGTATATCACCCCTTCAAAAATAATTTTTGACGAAACGTATTCTCTTCGATTCGTTTAACCTCTAATCCTTCCAACACCTACTAAACATGATATTAAACTCTTTTATACTTGAGATTAATATGGTTAACCACTTATAACCTCAAAGATAATCTCATATACCAAATCTGTGCCAATTAACTTACGACGAAGTTGTAGCACCCCGTACCTTTAAACTAGGCTATATTCATGATTCTAGACTTAGAAAACTAGATAGAGAATGCGGGAATTGGAAATTTTTCTTCAGTTGTCAGATGGGGATTTACGCCCTAGAATACGGACCGTATTTCAGTATAAGGCCCGTATTTCAAATCATAATTTGGCATCTAAATCAACGCATTCTGGAATTTGGCTTGGGGAATATACATATTGTTAAATACGGACTGTATTATGAAATACGACCCATATTTGATGGTTGTATTTGGGAAGGAGGTGCTACAGTGTTTCCGTCCTGTTGAACATGCTTAATTACGGTCTAGGTTTACGGACCGTAATTCAGAATACGGACTGTATTTTGGTCTGTATTTCCCACTTCGCACCAGAAAATATACATACATGGTTTCAGTTCTATTTTTTATTTTTACAAGTCCCTAAACCCTAGAACGATGGTATTCTTCTCCCAACAATCCAAAACATCAAGGTAAGTCAATCCAAGCCCTTCCAAATCAATTCTAACATGTGTTCTCATAATCTAACAATGAAATCATTGTTCTTCACATAGGATTTTCAAGAAAACCCATTTAAAGGACTTAAGACTTATACCTTGGAATTCTTCTTCCAAGTTCAGTTTTTTTATTTCAAGCTCAGAGCATTACCAGGTATGTAGGGTTACTATCTACGTGTGAGAACATCTTTGTTCTTCCCCACGCCACTTCTTCCATAAAGTATGAAGTTATACGAAAACTAGGATTTTTAACCATGTTCATGATAACCCTAGGTCCATGCCCCATGTTATATTATATATTAAATTGTTATAAATTCTTCATTGTGTTCTTGATACATCATTTTGATTATTGAGAATCAGTCTGTAATCCATAAAAAACCATACTTTGCATTCCATGGGTTCTTACATACAAGTTATAATTTATTATATTTATTTTCAAGAAAATACTCTACATGCTTTACACGTTTTCATGCAAGAATACTATGAGGTGTTATCCATGTACATGCAAGTTATGATTTATGAAAAACATAGGCTCAAGTGCCACCTATTTTCCATGTTCATATTTTAGGAGTTGCACAAATTACCGAGAAGGCTCAGATAGGCTGAAACTACATTAGCCACCGTAGGATAAGGATCGCTCCGCCCAGTTAGGATGATTCCTTTATGTTATATTGATTGGATCCTTTCATGTCACGTTTTCATCTCATACCCTTAGCAAGGTGTGGGAGCTCTGCTGGTCCGGCGAGGTACCAGACTCCATGTGCCCACGTGGTGATATCATGTTGTCGGTTTATGCAATGCTCTCCCTACTTATAATGTTTTTACTCATGTTATATCTATATGTATTCATGTTCATGACTAAACTTCAGTTCCAGTTTCAATTTCAGTTTTCATGATGTTATTTCCATGTGCCATGTTATTTCATTCAGTTGCTTCACATACCAGTACATTCAATCTGCTGACGTCCCCTTTTATTGCCCGGGGGCTTACATTTCACGATGCAGGTACGAATTTACAGGACGACGCATATGTTTTGTAGGATTTGCTCATATCAACCTATTGGTGAGCCCCATCTCATTCGAGGTTTTAGTCAGTTATCTTTATTTTATCAGTTATGCTTTTAAAGGTATGCTGAAGGCCTTGTCCCAGCAAGTACGTTTTCCAGTTAAGACTCATGATCATAGACTAGCCAGTTTAGTTATCTCAGACATGCAAGGTGTTTAGCCATCTTTGGCTCAACTCATGTTATTTCCGCACTCATGTTTTGAACGAGTATTTCATTTATCATTATGACTACATGTGTTTTCTCAAAACCCATCATGCTTACGTTATATTTCCGCTCATGTTATGCCTCATGATGATTCAGCAAGCCATGTGATTCGCTCGGTCACATGCAGTAAGGCACCGAGTGCTGTGTTTCGCCTAGGCCATGGTTCAGGGCATTACAAAGCTTAGTATCAGAGCCCAAAGTTCAAGTTTCTTTAGGGAGTCTATAAAACCGTGTCCAGTGGGGTCACTTTTATATATGTGAGGGCCCCATACATATAAACAGTTGACCACCAAGACATTTAGGATTGTCTCACTTCTTTCATACTCTAGATCGTGCAGTTAGAGCAGTACTTTTAGGACGCCTTACTAATTCGTGCGTGTATGTATTTTCAGAATCATGCCTGCAAAAAGGAAGACTTCTAACAGCCAAAGAGCATCTGCTAATGCTGCAAGGACAGAGACTATCTGAGCCACTTTGGATCAGGCACCTCTGCTAGAGACTATGCTACCAACGACTACTACTCCAATAGAGAATCCAGTTCCTCCACCCAGAACTAATGATACTGATGTTAGAAGCACCATTAACATGCTCACTGAGTTGGTAGCAGCTCAGGCCCAGCGTCAGCAATTTGGGTCAAGTTCAGGGAATAATGAAGAGTCTTCTAAGACTAAGGACTTTCTCAGGATGAATCCCCCAGTCTTCACGGGGACAAAGAAAGATGAGGACCCTCAGGACTACATTGATGCTCTTCAAAAACTCTTCAGGATTATGACAGTTACGGAAATCGAAGCAGCTACTTTTGGAACTCATCAGCTACAGGGCATTGCTAACACTTGGTATAAATCTTGGGAGTTGTCCCGAGAGGAGGATGCGCCTGATGCTACGTGAGATGAATTTGCAAGCGCATTCCTAGACCACTTCGTGCCAATAGAAGTCAGAGAAGCTAAGGCTGAGAAATTCCTGAAGCTTAAACAGAATGGCAGGCCAGTTTAGGACTACTATTTGGAATTTTTAGTCTGCCTAAGCATGCTCCACTTATGATACCGGACATGAGGGCAAGAGTGAGGAGGTTTGTTGGTGGTCTGGATCCCCATTTATACGATGAGGCCAATATTGCTGCACAGAATGGGGGAATGACTATCTCCAAGATAGTTGCTTTCATACAGGGGAATGAGACAAGGCTAAAGGAGGAGAAAGCCTTGCAGAAAGATAAAGAAAAGGAGTTCAACAAGAGGGTCAGGTCTACCGTACAATTTAGCGGTAATGGAAATAGGAGATTCTTTAAGAACAGGTCAACAGGACTTGATCCATCATGCGCGTGTAGGGTCAAGTCTACATCGAACCTTATATGAATTATACTATCAGAATGAGCATGTTTTGCCCTAGTAGGGATGATTAAACTTAGTTTTCTAAAGGTTGAAACTTTAAACATGTTTTCCTTAAATGGGTTTCCTTAACTTGGATGAATGATTTGGACATCAAATTCTAAATTGATTGTGACTTGAAATACCTCTATTGTGAAAAGATGACTTGAGAAGAGAATTCGACTGTAAGCCATGATTGATGATTCGGTTATTATGCCATGACTTGTAATTGTTTGTGTTTGGGCCTATATGGGCAAGCTGTGCTAGTCTAGAGGAAAATTAGCCATTATGGATCCTAACGTATCGCTCTTGAGCATTGTTGTGTCGGTCCATAGGGCGATTGACTTTCGAGGTATGTAGCCCAGTGCATCTAATGCTGTGCTAGTCTAGAGGACGATTAGCCTCCGCGGGATAATAACCCCGGCGTATCGAATGATTGTTCGCCCGTGAGTTGGCAAGTATAGATTCTTTGGTTATCCATAAGTTGGCTTGTTGATGATTTCAGATTAGTAAGTGAAAGACTTAATATGGTAAGCGGTAAATGAGTTAAACTCGTGGTATTCTTTGTTATTGGTTTCTCTCTGATGATTTTGGTTAAGTTTGATGTTTTACTCTATCTCTGGATTTTAAACTGTTACATAAATACTGCTTTACTGAGTTTTACTATCTTATTTTGTTTTATTAACTATTTCCCCTTAGACACTCACTGAGTACCCAGTACTCAGGCGTACCATTGTTACTTATAATGGTGTGTCAGGTAACGTTGAGGAGCAAGTTCGTGATACGCATGCGGACTAGGAGAGCTTGCTATTTTCTAGACTTTTGGTGAGCCTACACTCTTGTTCATGGGACACTCCTATCTTAGTTATTGCTTTTAGTTTCTGGGTTGCGTCCCGAAGTTAGACTATGCCTTATTTATCATCTTAGAGGATCCATAGATAGACGTTAATTCTGTGGGTAGTTGTGGAAGTCATTGTTGACTCTTTGGGTGTTGCTACGTTTCTTGACGATGCACTTACATTAGACTTCCGCTGATTTATTTATAATAATGATTATGAGTTAATCAGCTATTTATAACTTTTAAAGTAGTTGATGAAGGATTATTAAAAGGAACATGATGTCTATTGATTCATAAGGTGCTTCCGGTGTTATCCATAGAATCGGATGCCTGTTACCTCCAAGGTTGGGTTTGGGGCGTGACAATTGCTCTCCTGGATGAACATCATGACATGAGCATAAACAGAGTTAAGTCATTTAATGCCCTCTTTGGACTAAGAAACAAGTTAATGAAAAGTGTAGACAGCAAAAAGAAGGCAAAAAGGGAAAACTACTCCCTAAAAGAACAAGTCTCTCAACTAAGTTCATCTGTCATAGCTCTACAATCTGAAGTCCTAGAGCTAACCATCAAGATTGAATCCATAAAAATCAGTGACAAACAATTCGAGGCTGAAGTTGATTTGAAAAGGATGAAAAGGGAGCTACTCGAAGAAAGGGAAAGCACTATGAAAATCGGCATGAGATTAGTAAAGGCAGAAGTTGATCTAGAAAGAGCAAATCACTGGACACAATCATCTCCACTGCTCTCAAATCCCACTAGCTGGATGAACAAGAAATCCACCCAACTAGGGTGTGATAAAGTCTGAAATCAAGAGCTCAGAAGGAGGAATACCAAGATTTTCAGCAGAGCTGGAACATGGGTGAAGAACAAGTCCTTAAGAGAGGTGCCAGGATGGAAAAATAAGAAATCCACTAGCTCCGGTGTTCGAAGAAAAGGACCCAAGACTGCATGGGTTCTTATAACTAACCCTTGAATGTTTTTGTAGGTAGGAGGAGCAGAAGGAGGCATGTTTAATCAACATCTGAAATAAAGCCTCTTAAAAGCAAAAAACGATGATAGAAACTCTTCTCGCTCAGGTTTAGGAAGGAATGTGCCAATAAAAAGACTAGAAGGCATGATGATAGGGGGAACTTGTAAGAAAGAGAAAATAATCCCGATTGCATAAGTATCTCAAAAGTTGGGTAGAATAAATACTATAGATCATGCTATGCCTAAATTGAAAAATCATACTCTACTCAGTCTTATACATTCACTTGTATGTCCTGTACCATGTTAGATATCTATCTCATAAGATATAATGAATCGGGAATGTCACAAAAATTAGTTTGGATGCTGAAACTGCTGTGAAGTCCATCAAAGGAAGGTATGTTTACTATCCTTTCTGTTAAATAAAAAAACTGACCAAGAAAAAAGTTTTATTTTTGAACTAAAATGTGTAGCCGTCATTTTTCAAAAAGAGAACCCCACTTCTTATAACAAGCGACCCACTTACACCCAAAGAACATTACCCTCGTAGCAAAAATGGTTCTCCACTCTCTCTTTCCTCTCAAATTTGTGCTCTACTCCCATGGAAAAACAAGCCTCTACCTCCGCTTCTCCTCAAAAGCCTCAAACCTCCTCCTAAATTGCCCATGACTGGATCTCCTTTACTACTGAGACAATGTTAAGTTCAAATATCCCTGAGTCATCCCTTTCAGAAAATCTAGTAAACATGTTTCAGACCTTTAACCCACAAGTCCAAAACCCTAGGAAAATCAAGGCAAGAGCATGCCGTACTGATAAACCAATTTACTCTGATGACTCTCAATTTGATCCATCTCTGGTAACTTTCTCTAATCATTCCGATGTTCTGGAGACATCTGGCAATTTGTTTGATTTTGAAAAAGAAGTATGCAAGAGCCTGGTGTGCAAATTATCAGAATTACAAGGACTCTACAGGTGCTCTTGAACAAATTGACCCAATTTTTGTTCCAAATGTGGCGATAGCAGAACAGACAGGAATATCTCATGTAGTAACGTCCATTGAGAGATAAGGTCTTGAAGAAGACAAACTTGAGAAAGAGCCAGAAGAGAAACGAAGTCATGGGGGAAGGAACTCACAAGCCGCCAGCTGAAGCAAAATTACCTATGAGGGTTAATGAGGTGGAAGATAGAGTAATCTTTGCCGGTGTTGGTGACTGTATAGAAGAGATGGAGGAGGTAGTTAACACCGCAAAATCTATAGAAGAAGTAGTGGCAGAGTACTAGAAATTTTGGGTGAAGGTGACATAAAGGAAACTGAATCTGAAAAGGATCTTGAAAACCCATAAATTGTCCAAGAAGAATCACTGTCAGTCGACAAACAAGTGCCGATGGAATAGGTCAATGAACCTAGTCAAACATAAGAAAAGGACATGACAATAAAACATGTTATTCAACCTGATTTAGATAAGGCTAATACTAAAAATGAAAACAATGATGAAGATAAGGTACTCATTACTAATTTTGTGGTAAAGAAGGTCCGATCTAGGCTTAGAAAGGCATCAGCAGAGCCTGTTCTATAGCTAAAGGAGGTAAGGAAAGAGGCTCCTCAACAAAACAAAGAACCCCATATACCGGGGGCAGAAGAGGAAGGCCGAGGAAGAGCTTACAAAGGCAATGCAGGCAAGTACAAGAGGCACTACCTCAAGAAAAAGATACACTAAAGTTGGTTCAGCAGCCATGACTGAGTCATTGAAAGAGACGGAGAACGCTATGAAGGAAAGAATGAGGAAGGGCAAGGGGGTAAAAACTCCAAGATCCAGTCCACCTGTGACAAAGAAAAGAGTTGAAAAGTCTGCCTCAACTAAGATGAAAACTCAGGGTAAGCAAAGGGATGTGACAACTGAAAGTGATGAGAAGGAATCGTCTGAGTCAGAAAATCAAGACTACAAGGACATTGAAATTTACTATTACTCTGAGGATTTGAAAGACCCAACTAAGCATACAATGTTAATGATCAAAAGAAAGTCAGTATGCGAGAGGGAGAGTAGTCACAGGCCATGGGGGACCTAAAATATATGCCCTGTTGGAAAGGATTAGGTACTAAGGGTGGATTAACTTGTTTCTTCCAAAAGATAAAAAGAGGAAGATGTTCAAGAAATATGTTACCAAGTTTTATGTCAATGCCACTTTTTATGGCGAGGAACTCATCAAAGAATGTAACGGGTGTCAAAATAGTGTTGAATGCTCAAAATCTGGGAGAAATTCTGCAAGTACCCCATGATGGATGGGCAAAGTATGCCAAGAACGATTGGCCATCACTTCAAGGAATGGAAAATGCTGTGGATATCACTAGGAATCTCTCAAATAACCAAAAATCCAATCAACACAAGAGGGTACTGAAAGGGGAGATGCCAAGACTCTATCAGTTGTACTTTGAAGTTGTTCATCGCATGATTGTGCCATGGAAGGAAGGAAGGGGAGGAGCAACTTATTGATCTTCTTGATACTAGGGTCCAAATAGATTTGTCTAGTCTTATGCTTCAAAGACATGCATATGATCACACTGCAGGAGAATATAGGTGTCACACCCTAATCCTGATAGGGCATGATGGGCACCCGACCCTTACTTAGAGCCGAGCGAACCTGCTGGTTCTCGTTATACTCATAATCTCACTGGACTCCTAAATCATGAAATGAAATGCATAATGAAAGCTTTTCAAAAACATTTTTTTCGTCTTTCTCAAATCAAGTAAAATCTCTAATCATATGAAATCTGTAAAGTAATACATAATGATACATCGGCTTACATAGCCGCTTACAAGACTGACATACTGCATACACGACTCTGTCTGCAAAAGTCTCTAACGTAAGATATGATAGCCAACCTAAGTTGGGACAGGGCCCCAACATACCCATAATATGTATGACTCAACTCATAAGGAAATACTCCGACGCGGCATCACTCCGAACAGAATGGAGTTTACCAATCCACCGATAGCCTGGCACATCCTATAGTGAAACTCCCGTATAACTTTCCCGCAAGTGCACATGGGCCGTGTGGCATCAAACACAATAATACAAAGGGACGCGCACGAACAATGTACCGAGTATGTAAGAACAAGAATCATAAGGAATGAGATATAAGTCATAATGAAAGTACGAGAAACAACCTGTAATATGAATAGCCCCAAAGGCAGAATAACAATGTAAGTAGCCCCGAAGGCAATGACTAGAAATGTAAATATATACCGTACCCGGCCCTTTAGTAAGGGACTCGGTGAAATGTAAATATATACCGTACTCGACCCTTTAGTAAGGGACTCGGTGAAATGTAAATATATACCGTACCCGGTTTGCATCAGGACTCGGTGTGAATAGCCAACTGATCAGTGGTTGCACATCTACGTGCCGTACCTGGCCAACTATAGCGTGGCTTGGTGAAGTAAAATAGTGTATACATATATATAGAAGCAAATGAATGCAAGTGAGATTCATAAGATTATTTCTGAAACTCTTTGAATAACCTGGAAGCGTCCTCGAATGTCACAATGGATTATATCAAAATAGGACTTCAGGAATCATAGACACATATCAGGACATAATGAAATAGCTTCTGAAAATCAAGAACATTAGTCATTCTAGTATTTCTAAGAATAAGAGCTTCTTTGGAGTTTATACGTTCATCGTCCGTTTGTTTCATATAGACCATGCCAAAAGAAGAAAAGGGAATAGCCTTAACATACATGGTCTTAGGTCAACGGCTCAAGAACTCAACTCGTATCTGCTCGACGATTTATATCTAACAACAATGATACTATCGTTAATTATACAAACGATTCTCTTAATCGTATAATGAAACTTTAACTTATCCTAAAATAAAATGGGCAACACCTCCCCTGTTCTTCTCATTTTCCCAAACTCCATATATCAACAACAACAACCAGAACAATCTTGCAAGTATATACATCAATAACAAGGTACCATGTAGCAACAACAAGCCACAAACATTTCACGACGAGCAACAAGCCCGGATACGATTACCAAACACACTTCTCCAAGTTTTTCTTTCCTTAAAAATATATATATCAATGACAAAAACAACAATATACTTAAGTTACTACAACAATTTTCAGCCACAACACAACCAAAAAATATACCTCAAATCAGCCCACACAACAACAATAATAACTTATCCGATTTCCCGTAATTAGTTTCGTAGTTCCCATCTCACAATTTAGCTATGACCGGGATGAATTTAAACATATCGAGGAGAGGATAATTCTTACCTTATATGCTAAGAACTATTCTTCTTCCACCTTACTTCTCTTTGAAGAAATCCCAGATTCAATCACGCGACAAGCGGAATAACGAGATCGAAGCGGTGAGCGAAACCCGCATGTTGGAAAAATTATAATTTACTTCCCCAAAATTGACACTTATGTTACTACCAAGAATTGATGTTGCTGTTATTGTGAACATAGGTATTTCATATACTTATACCTAAATCGAATAGCCAAAGTTCCATGAGAATTTGCTTAAAACGTGTATATCTTTATATATAGCAAATTGGAAGTGAATCAATTCTCCATGTATACTTAACTCTTTTACCACAAAAGAAGTAATGATAAATATATCTTCTCATTATTGACCAAGGGGTCCACCACCCTTTATCCATTCCTTTTAAATAAGGCATTTGTCATATAGGTGTCATTCTTATAAATATGCAAAAGTGGGTGGTCATTGCTAGCCCCTTCGGCTGCCAGATGGAGAGGTGGTGTCATTCACCATTTATTAATTAATTTATTTAATCTCTTTATCTCCACTACCCTTTACTATTTACACCCATAATTAATTTCTTAATCTCAATTTACTTAAGTAGCAATCACCTTTAACATACTCCTTATACCCATTACCATGACCATGTGATATAGCACTAGTCCATAGCCTCATCTGTAGCACATAAAATATCATTTTCAATCATCGTCGTCACACTTTTTCGTTTTAAATCATTTCGGGACTTCATTCCTTGTATACACCGAGCTCTTGATTTTCATCCTTGAATATGATCAAATTCTCCGGGCTCGGGTAAATTTGCTCATGTTGGACGGTTCAATTTCCTGGTCCAATTAACGGGATATTATAGCTTGGACCATATTTCATTCAAATAAATTTCTAACCTCGGCGAAACTTATTTTATTCGATTTGTTTAACTTCTAATCCTTACGATACATCTGTACCATCACTCTAACCACATATAAGCTTGAGGGGTAACCTCACTTTCGTTGCTAATGTCATTTAACTCGCACACTTTCCAACGCATGAAAACACGGGATGTAACATCCTTCCCCCTTTAGGACATTCGACCTCGAATGTTAAACTAGTCCTGTATAAGTATACTGGTTATGGTGATCTTACAACGAATCAATTATTCTTCTATCAGGCTGTGCCTCTTCTTGCTTAACTTAATGCCATTCTCCACCTGACATCAGTTATTATTGAATTTCCAAAGAAAGTGGTCATAATTTAGCTACTTCCGTAATTGACTGCAACTTACTATATCCATCTACGCTTGAAGCTTAAGTCGAGTTTATCTTGTTTTGAGTCATCTTTCCAAAGAATAATCGTAGAATAGGAGCCGTCTTTCCGGGTAGGTTTACCATCGCATATTGGTTCTTCTTGTTCTCTCTTCTAATTCTTATAGGTCTACTTCCACTCTTTATTTAGGTCGCATAGTCCGCAGCTTACATCCTTCTTGGAGTCATCATTTTAATCCTCTGACATGCACTATCTATAACATTCCCTTTGAATAGTTGAAAATGAGTTTCCTTCTTAGCAATGAATCTCGGTTGCAATACTCCCTTGACACCTCAGGAATATGCTTTCAAGAGATATAACCGAGTCACTCTCCTGATATGATCCTCCTTGATATTTGAACTTGTCACGACCCAGCCCCGTAGGCCGTGACTAAAGGCCCGAGCTGGGCACTCGTACCCACCTATCAATCGTAATCAAATCATAGCAAACAAAATAGGAGCTTATACTTACAGAAAGGCACGACACCGCGCACACATATATACATATATCACATATACAGCCTGAAGATATACAAAACGCAAACACGACCGAACAGTGCTACCCACAACCCACGTACATGTCTACAGACCTCTAAGAGTCATAGCAGAATCATATGACGGGACAGGGCCCCGCCGTACCCAGAATAAGCATACGCAAATATATATACATAACGTACAAAGTCGTACCAAAATGTGGGCTCCCGGACAAGGAGCTCTCCAAAATAGCCGAATAGGAGTCCTAAGCCGACTACTACCCAAGCGAGTGGCACCGTACCGCGGCATGAAACGTGCCCCCCGAAGAAAAGCGGGTCGATTTTAATATGTGCCGAGTATGAAGGAACACATTAAAACGAATCAAAGCTAACGAGGATTACGAAAACAAGTACGAAATCGGAAAAAAAAGCATAACTTGCCTTTTTAAACACTTGTCATGCATATACATATGTCGGTAACTCAAATCATATCATAATCGGATCATCGTATCGTCGTACATATATACCGTACCTGCCCTCAGTGAGGGACTCGGAATAAAGTCATCATGTGCGTCTCACTTATCGAAATCATATGCGAAGTGCAGAGCGATATAATAATCAAAATGTCGAATGCTTACTCTCCGAACATAAATCATGCATGTCAAACACATATATCATATGCGGTCCACAATGGGACCCGATGGACGCAACGTGGTCGCCCCTCCGCCTTGGCGCCACAACTCATCATACTTCGGAAGTTTTTGCATATCTCCGAACACATCCTTCGTATCATATCATAATTCAGAATCATATCATATTTCAGAACTCATCATACTTCATATCATATCATATATCAGAAACTCATCATACTTCGGAAACTCATCATACTTCGGAAACTCATGCACACGAACATAACCGGCCCGGGACTCGGCGAAGGAATTAACAAAAATGTGCACGAGCAGAATCGTGGGAATCATATGCAATTTAAAATATTTATAACCATATGCAATGTAATATTTACAAAAATTTAATAAATTAATCAAAGCACATCATCATATACAAATTAGGACAATAGTCTAATCACGTTTCTTCCGAATGCCCCTCGGGCCCACATGTCAAACCGAACTCTAAATGTCATAACTATATATCGGGATCATAAGCGTATCAATCCTCATTTTAGACTCGGTAAATACGTAAGTAATCATATTCGGGGGTTAAGATAACAATCATGCTAAGTTCTTTACAAAAACGTTAAAACTGTACAAAGAAGGTCTCGAGGGCCCACGGACGAGCATCAACCCCGCCCGAGCCCGCCTATGAAAGTTAGGGGATATCATGCCTTATGGAATCACCTACGAAGGTTTCGGGGCGATCCGAGCTCGTCTACAAAAGTTACGGGAGTTCGTAGTTACGAAACCCTTTAAGGACACAATTCTTTATAAAAACATTTAAGATTCATTCATATCAAACATAAGAACTTTGGATTGTCTACATTAGGAGAATTAACTTTAAGAAGCGAAGAAGAGACGCATATAAGCTCGGATCTTAAGAGTGGAGTTTCCCCGAGGCTCGTATGATATTCACCTTACGTCTAGGACATGCCAAAGAAAGAAAGGGTGAGCTTTACATACCTCGTTCGCTCTCCAAGCTAATCCAACTTACGTTGTGGACTTTCCAAGATCTACAACACGTCATTAAATATCAACCGTTAGCTCAAAGCATTTGGGGACCGACTCCAAACAACCACCAAATTCTACAAAAATTTGGGCGCATTTCCCCTGTAAATACGCCAACCTCGAGATTTCAACTCGGCCAAATTCATCAACAACAACACCCACAACCAAGCTAGCAACAATAATATTCAATTCCAACGCATTATAACATTAAATACACTTCTATATATAGTTCAACAACATTCGTTATTTTAAATTCAACTACTTACATTCCAACCAATATCAACATTTATACATTCGATTACTAACCCAAAACCATTCAAACAATATTCAAGAACGCTTTAAACCATTCACACAATATTTCCAACAATCCAACCCCACTTCCACCTTACCCGAAATCTCTCCCCAACTCAACATAACAACTCTAACACATTTCTTTCTTCTAGAACTCATGAACTACACCAACAATCTACACTTTAACAATGTCACTACCATAAATATAAAATCCACATAAGAATTACATTGACTTCCAAATCAGCCCACAACCATCACAACTTCAAATTGATTCATTAAACTTTCATTATCAACATAGAATCCACATAACAACAACAACCAAAACACTTAATAACATCAATTCATTCCTAGCCATATACAACTCCATACATACGGCCAACACCCTCCATGCCAATTTCATGATTTTCATTCATGTCCCACACATTACAACAACACACAAACATGCTAAATACACTTAATTCATTACCCCTACACAACACTACACTCACACGGCCAAAACCACATATGCACGGTTTCACTCCAATATGCAATATTTCCACAATTTCATTCATTTTAGCATACGACAACACATATAAACCATTCATAACACATAAAACACAAGATTAAACTTACCTTCCTTCACAACTTCTCAACTTGCCTAAAGTTAGCCAAGGATGAAAACGAGCAATCTAACGCTTCCAACAACTCTTCCACGTTAATAAGCACCCTTGAATTAGTAGGTTTGCTTGAGGAAATAATTTTTTTGATGGCCAAATCTTGGTCTTGATTTTTGGTTGTTCTTGCGTAATGGCCTCTTATTTTCTCTCCCAATTTTTCTTGAAATTTCTAGAGTGATGAAGATGAGGAAATAAGATGACTTGTCATCTTTTTATTGCAAACACTAGCCAACCATGTGGCCATGGCCCACATAAGGTGGCCGGCCACATGCCCTTGTTTCCTTCTTTTTTTTTTTTTTGTTGAATTTTCAACTTTCCAAAAATAGCATAGTTTCCAAAATGGAATTTAACCCCAAATGTTTCCTTAACATTTTCATGCCAATAAAATCATACACAACTTAAGCCCTTAAAGAATACAAAAGTCTCTACTTCATATCTCGGAATGATCTTGTCCTTAACTTATCAAAGTTGACTCGGATTATCCCGACGTACGAAATACGGGATATAACAGAACTCTTCGATCCTTTTTCTTGCTCAATAGTCTATATACCTTTCGTCCTTATCGTTACCTCTTCCCATAATCTTAATCGTATAGTCATTAGTTCTATACCTGCATTATTAAATCAACCATGTGAATCCTATACTTATATCATATTCAGAGTAATTGTCCTATTTGTCCTTAATGATAATTCCAACTCAACATTTCGACTCAATTTACCATATATTTTCCCTCAACTGACTCAGAGTATCACAAACACACTATTATTGCTTACCTCTTACTGCTCTTTTTAAGTACCCAATTGGTTTCATTCTCGACATGTAACTACTTGCAGGTTACATAACCGTTCTTGTGTGATTTGTGTATGAACATCTAATCTTATTCGTAAACTTCCTTTCCTTTGGTTCGTTCTATTTTACGTAGCTCATACATACCAAAACTCTTTTGTCTATCTGTTGTAACTTATCTCGTCATACTCTTTTCTTTCCTTTATTTGTCCCTTGATTATCACATCTTATATTCTACTATAGAAAACTTTATGTCCTTTCTTATTTGTCACTTATAAATCGTAATATCACTAACAAACTCCTTTACAATATTCCTCGAGTTATTTACTTCCAGTGTCATGTTGTTCAAGGTCTTCAGTAATGATTTTCAGTACAGTCTCAGATACCCGCTCGATTTTTGTTCATTTATTTACTACCTATTAGACTCATTTCTGCATAACTCTCACTTTTGTTTTAGAGTCTATATTTGTCACATCTTAGGATTCATCATTTCAATCTCTACACTTGTATTTTCCTTACTCGCTTCCCCCCTTAAGGGTCTTATTTATACCATTCTCAAATCCGTTACCTCATTTCCAATCTCGAATTCATATATCCCTTTCCTTAACTCCCTTATTATACTGTATCATATTCATGCTATTTCCCATAATTTGTAGCTACGGTAATTCATGTGTGAAGTCTTAACATACTCATCTTGCAGTTTTGCAATCAAGTGATACAACCAACATAGCAATCCAAACAAGGATGTATTTTACTTAGCTCAACCGTTAGTTATGAGTCAATGTCTACATTCGCTCCAATTAACAACTTCTGTCCCATAGGGATACTTGAAATAGTAGTATGTCTAGATATCCGTACCATCCATGTAATGTCACTTATCCTATTCTAGGATACTCAGAGTTCACTTATAGCGTCATCTTTCCCTTTTCTTCCTATCTCAAGTTATTCCTCTCTTTCCCGTAATCGACTTATAGTAACCGTAAATGCATTTTCCCTTAAAGATCTAAGTCTCATGCGCAACTAATACCCCTTATGCCTCATACTCTTTTACTCTTGTGTTGCACTCAACATTGATTTCAAAACCAATCATAATCATATTGTATTTGTCATTGATGATAGCCTTGCTTTATCGCTTTATCGTCGTACGGTAAACTCAAAACTCATGGTCACATTTTTCTTTCCAACTTATTCCTTTATATACTTTACTCGTTCTGTCTTGGTATAGGATATTCATAGGAGATGCATCTTCCTTTTCTCATAATATGACTACTTCTTAAGCGTGTGTACTTCGCATATTTCCTTTTCTTTCTATACCCATACTTATTCCTTTACATTCTTTCCTTCTCAATTTATCTTATTACCTCCCATTTTATAATCAATCCTTTATTCCTCGCACAAGGAACCCTATTCTTAACTCAGTACCGCTTTGTCCTTTAGAATATATTACTTCTATACAATCCATTCTTTGCTTCCAAAACTTATTCTGTTCATTCTGATCATCCCCTCTCATCCTTATTATACTGATCCCTTTTCCTAACAATCGTTCTATTTCATTATTCATCTTTCCATAGTCTTGGTCTTTTACATCCAGCCAAAGATATCCCTCGTGATCTCGATTATACAAATCACAAACTGTTACTACTTTGCCATATAACTATTCTCTGATTTCTTTTTCAAGTTGGCTTCCTTTTTCCTTTTTCTTCCTATCATTTCTGTCATGGCGAAACCTCTTTGCTGAACTTTCCCCTAACAAGGTCTTATAAGCTTTCTTATCTACTGCCCCATGGGTCGCTTATTGGTTTCGTACTTGCATTCACTCTTTATTCATATAGAACATGTCACATCTTTAGCCGTTTCCTTGCTCTACTTTACTTACTTTGTATTACAGATCTTGCTACGTTCTCATTATATCCTGATCATAATCAACTCTATAGAGTGCCACTTCTTCATCTCATTCGCAAGCACTTTATAAAATAGAATAAACCTCACGAAGTAAGCATACTTAACCTGTTACTCTTTCTGATCAGCCCTATTACACTTACCACATAAGTTGTCTTACCAATGTATTCACATTCATTATAACCCTTTGTATTTTGTACCCTTGTCTCAGTCATGCTGTTACTTTATTTTGCTAATAGACTTGTCGTATATTACTTGTGCTTATCCATCCAATCAATATGTCAGTATCACACTCTATTGGAGTTACCCTTTCTCTTCTATGTCATGTTTTAGTACTACCGTCTCCAATTTACTCTAGTATTTCTCTTTACCATATCAATGTCGATCTTATAATTACCGTTACTATCAATTCAACAACATTTTACTCATCTCTTGTAGTTGTCAACGATACTCCTAACTTAATCTCGTCCTGCCATTACTTCTTACACAACATCTTTTCCTATTAGGACATATTACAAACTCATATCTTATCTCTTTTAAATTCTAGGAAAATTTCGGCAGAGATTTCTCTATATTTCTTATAAGCAAAACCTGCACGCAACAAATACCAACAATTCCTCACAGGGCTAATATATATACACGACATATCTCAGCCACACAGGGCTCCCAATTTTAAGTAAAAGTACAAAGGTGTCAAAATTTACCTCATATATCACACCTCGAGATGTACTTGATCCTTTAGCGATCTGCCATGTTATACCTTCCTATTTACTTTTCCTTTCATTCTTCAGCTTTACATTTCAATCATACCTCAATATTCTTACCTTACCCGACATACATCTTTCATACCGTTGCTTACCTTTGTCGATTCATTCAATTTGTTTAGTTCACAAACTTATAATCGAACTTATCATCAGAGATACATTTAAGCAATTCCCCTTGTACTTACAACGACTTACCTCTATGATAACCAATCCATTATCATATAAATACATATTCTCGATAACGTAGCCTCAACGAAGTGACTTACCTCTTTAACTTCCAATATCATCACTCACTTTCTTACGTCGATACTTATTCTTCGAAATCAAGGGTTAGTATAAGGAATCTCATTTCCTATGGCTTGGCTCTATCGCACGATCTTAGATATGAGAAAAAAAAAAGTAACCATCCTAAATTTCCTATAGCCTCCTGTTTATAAATGTGGCGCACAACACACCATAAACAAGACTCTACTAGACACGACTCTGCAGACAACCCCTAGGACGAACTGCTCTGATAACACTTTGTCACTGTTATATCCCGTACTTTGTACGTTGGAATATTTTAAGTTGGTTGCGACAAGTTATGGATAAGACTTTTAAATTCCGGTTTTGTTGATTTGTGTTAATGCACAAGTTGCATATTCATCTTTTCATTGGTATGGAGCGTTAAGGGTAAATTTGGAATAAGGAAAATTTAGGGTTAAAAGTGAATTATGGAAAGTTAAGCATTTCATGAAAATTAAGGGCTAGAAGTGAAATTTTGAAAACTAAATATTTCATGAAAATGGCCATATGTGGGTGTGGGCCATGGGCCACTTGGAGGCAACTTATATGTGATTAAAGATGACCAAGTCAATCATTTTTATCGTCTTCCAACCTTAGAGAAAAATCAAGAAGCTTGGAGAAGACAACAAGGCCATTCGGCCAAGAGAAAAAAAAATGGAAGACCAAAAATCTTGAGCAAAAAAAAAAAATATTTCCTTCTAGAAAACCCACTAATTGAAGGGTCCTTGTTAACGTGGAGTTGTTGTTTGAGTCACCAAACCGCTCGTTTTATCAATCGCAAACCCTAGCCAAGTTGTGAAGATAAGAGGAAAAGGTAAGGTTTTATCTTGTTTTTATATGTTATGGATGATTTGTGTATGTTGTAGTATGTAGAAATGAGTGAAATTCATGAAAATATGGATGTTGAAGTTGAGCCGTGCATGTTGATGTCTAGCCGTGCATATATGATGTTGTGTAGGAATGGTGAATTAATTGTATTTAGCATGTTTGGGTGTTGTTATAGTGTGTGGAAATGGATGAAAATCATGGAATTTGTGATGTTGGTGGTGTGGCCGTATAGGGGCTGTTTTTGGTAGGTTTTGGCGAATTGATTTTACGTAGTATTTTGGTTGTTGTTGTTATGGATTATGTGATGAGAATGAAGGTATTGAATGGTTCAAAATGAAGTTGTAATGGTTGTGGGCTTGGCCGTGTATATGTGATGTTATGTAGAAATGATGAACAAATTTTATTTAGTGTTTTGGATTGTTGTGTTGTGGATTCAATGATGCAAAGGAAAGTTTAATGGTTCAAATTGAGGTTACAATCGTGTGTGGGCTGTTTTGAAAGCTAATGTGATCTTAATATGATTTCTTGTATTTTTGAGAATAATGTTATTAAAGTGTGGATTGTTGGTGTAGTTCATGAATTTGGAAGAAAGAAATGTGTTGTTGTTGTTCTTGTTGAAATTGGAAGGTTTCGGGTGGAGTTGTGTATTGGTTGGGTTGTTTTGAATATTGTGTGGATTGTTTGAAGTGTCTTGAATCTTGTTTGAATAGTTTCGGATTGGTATTTGAACGCGTGAGCGATGATGTTGGATTGATTATATATGTTGATTTGAATGTAAATGGAATGTCGTCGAATTATGTAGAAAGGAGTTATTAATGTTAGAATGCGTTTGAAATTACTTATTGATGTTATTGGAATGGTTGTTGGTATTGTTGTTGATGATATTGGCCAAGTTGAATTCTCAGGGATCTTTGAGTTTATAGGGGAAATCTTGCCCAAATTTCTGTAAATGAAGTGCTAGCTTAGAATTGGATTTCTAAGTACTTATGGCTAATGTTGGGTATCTAATGACGTCGATGTAGATTTTGGGAAGACTAGATTTCAATTCGGATTAGCTTAAGAAGCGGACGAGGTATGTAAAGCTTACCCCTTCTTTCTTTTGGCATGTCCTAGACGTAAGTAAGCTAAAACCGCCACATCCCGGAGTCTATAAGATGCCAACTTCACAGATTCAGTTTCAGAGGCATGAATAATCTTCAATGTTCTCAACATTTTATCAATAAAACCTTGTGGGTCTTCATTCGGATTTGACCGAAAAATTTCGGAGGATTCAAACTCATGAAATCACGGGCTCTAGTACTAAACGCCTGTCACTTGAACTGTACCTGTACCCCGTGCACAGGCGGCAAGTAAGCTTGCATCAATAGATTGATAGCCTCGGTCATTTGTTGACCGAAGTAGCCGGGGAGGGCTCGGAGGCATAAGAGCTGGGGCTGAAGCCCCCTCTTGTTCTTCTATAATAAGCGGAGTAGAAGAGGTATTAGATAGAGCCTCATTATGTGATTCGTCCTCTTCTACATTCCTTGGCGGCTCCCTTGCGACCCGCCTTTTTATCATAGTCTTGCCCTTCTAGGTAGCTGTAGCTTTTCTCTTTGGCGGCATCTCTGAAATCATAACACACTTATTAGGGAGGAGAAAATCTTATAACACGACTCTATCGCACGATCTCATAAGAAGAAGAATGGTCATTTCTCCTAAATGCCGTAGCCTCCTCGTTTATTAGTGTGGCGTGCAACACACCATAAACAAGACTCTAATAGACACGGCTCGTGACACTTCCTTGGGTGAAGCCTACGATACCACTTTTGTCACGACCGACTAGGGCCATGACGGGTACCCGGGGCTAACCACTGAGCACCACTCGTTCTATTACTCATTCTGCATACAGGCATATTCCTTATACTCATAATCGTAGGAAAACCATTTTCATTTGAAACATATTTTACCTTTATACACATAAGCCCTTCGGCTATCAAAATAATACATATATATACAATGGGAAATCGTGAGACCATACTACCCACACATACGTATCTACGAGCCTCTACTAGAGTACTAGACATATGGACGGGACAGGACCCCGTCGTGCCCAAAACATATATACACAAAAGAATAAATCAATGGCACCTCCGAAACAATGGAGTGCTCTCAAGGCCTGCTAATAGCTCCTACGAGTCTGGGTCACCTCCCTGTCTACCTGTGGGCATGAACATAGCGTCCAAAGAAAAAAAACGTCAGTACGAACATTGTACTGAGTATGTAAGGAATGAATGTGTTATATCCCGTATTTTGTACGTCGGGATAATCCGAGTCAACCACGATAAGTTAGGGACAAGGTTATTCCGGAATACGACGTCGAGACTTCCGACTATGATTTTGTTTTAAGGCCCAAGTATTCATGATGTCGTGGTATGGAGTACTAAGGAAATTTGGGGGTTGAATGTTATTTTTGGAAAGTAATAAGTTCATGAAAAAAAAAAAAAATAAGGGCCATGTGGCCGGCCACCTCATGTGGGCCATGGCCACATGGTTGGCTAATATGTGGAATTAAAAGATGACTAAGTCATCACATTAGTCATTTTTCACCAAGAAATTTCAAGAAACTTTGAGAAGGAGAAAAGCTGAAGCCATATTCGGCCATGGCCATGGAGAATTGAAGCTCCAAGAATTGGTCACAAAGAAAATAATTTCTTCTAGTTTCTCTACTAATTGGAAGGCCCTCTACAACGTGGAGTAGTCGTTGGAACAAACAAAACGTTCTATCTTGCAAAACAACCTCTGGCCCAGGAGTGGAAGAAGTGGAGTGAAAAAGGTATGGTTCAATTTTCTCTTTTATATATTATGAATGGTTTGTGGATGTTGTAGTATGTAGAAATGAATGAAATTCATGAAAATATGGATGTTAAATTTGAGCCGTGAATGATGAAGTTTGGCCGTGTGTTGTGTAGAAATGGTGAATTAATTGTGTTTAGCATGTTTGAGTATTGTTGTAGTGGGTGGAAATGGGTGGAAATCATGGAAGATATATGTGTAGGTGTTGGCCGAAAATAGGGGTTGTTTGGTATGCAAGAAATGAAGTAATGTTATCTAGCATTTTGATTGTCGTCATTATGAATTCTAAGGGGTAAAATGAAGTTTAATGATCCAAGTTGAAGATCAAAACCGTGTGGACTAAATTGAGAATTAATGTGACCTTAATGTGGTTTCTTGAATTTATGAGAATAATGTTGTCTATGTGTGAGTCGTTAGTGTAGTTGATGAATTTGGAAGGAAGAAATGTGTTGTTGATTGTTTTCTTGCACTTGGAGGGGTTCGGGTGGCATGGTGGATTGGATGGGCTGATTTGAATGTTTTGCAGATAGTTTGAAATGTTCTTGAATCTTGATTGAATGACCTCGGATTAGTACTTGAATATGTGAGCATTGGTAATTGCTTGATCGTATGTAGTTTATTTGAATATAAATGAAATGTTGTCGAATTGTATAGAAAGGAACTGTTAATGTTAGAATGCGTTTTGAATCAATGGTTGATGTTGTTAGAATGTTTGTTGGTATTGTTGTTGATGAAATTGACCGAGTTTAATTCTCGGGGTGGCACATTTATAGGGGAAGTGCTGCCGAAATTTCTGTAGAATCTGGTATGCGCTTGGAATCGAATTTCTAAATGCCTTTAGCTAATGTTCAATATTTAATGACGTATTGTAGATCTTGGGAAGTCTGCGACGTAAATTTGGATTAGCTTGAAGAGCAGGCGAGGTATGCAAGGCTTACCCTTTTTCTTCATTGGCATGTCTTAGATACGACTAAGTTATGATAAGTTACGAATCTCGAGGCGATTCCATTCCTGTGATCCGAGCAAGCATATGAGTTTTATTCACTTCTTGATGTTCGCAATGTCAATTTAGTTAAACTATGGCTCTTATGTTTGGTAAGGTTGAATTTTAAAAGTTGCACCAAAAGATTTTTTGTTGTAAAAAGTTCTGTAACTACGAACGTCCATAACTTTCACAGAAAGGCTCGGATCGCCTCAAAACCGCTCGTAAAAGACCTTAAGGCGAATAAGGTTACCAACTTTCATAGGCGGGCCTGGTTTGGTCGATGCACGCCCGTGGTCCCCGAGATTTTCGTTTGAATAGTCCTGATGATTATTTTTTAAAGAACTTAACCTAGTTATCATTTTCGCTCTCGAGCGTCGCTTACTCATTCATCTGTTGAGTCAGTCCCAATGATATATATATATGACTATGGTTCCTACGGTTCCGTGATATGCTTAAGCTATTTGATACGTCCCCGAATGTCGTCCGAAAGGTATTTGGCATGACTAAGTCCCGACTTTCAAATGATAGCTTATTTGATTTTTCCGTTACATTTTTGGGAAATGTTTTTTTAAATTGCATATAGTTTCTCACGACTCTGCTCGTGCACACTATGGTTACTTCCTTCGCCGAGTCCCGGGGCCGGATGTTATCGTGCGCATTATGTTATATTTCCGGAGTATGATGTGTAGGTTCGGCTGCCCTTTGGCCGGAAGCCGTGGATAAGGGTGTTATGATGTGTCCGACGCCGCCCCTATTGTAAGGCACGTGGTATATATCGTGTCGTGCGTGACGGGGATACGGAGATATGAAATCTTCGGAGTATGATGTATTGTGGCGCCAACGACGGGCGGGCGACCACGGGTTCTAAGAGCACATGAATGATTTATGTTTTATGCAGTAAGCATTTTAATATTTTGAATATTGCATTTACTTTTACTGTACTTCTGATCTTGATTATGACCCTGTTTACTACATTTTATTTCATGCCTTGTATACTCAGTACATTTTCCGTACTGACCCCCTTTCTTCGAAGGGGTCGCGTTTCGTATGCGCGGTACGGTGCACGTTTCGGTGATCCGTCAGCATAGGATATCGGTTCTGCTGTTTGAAGTGCTCCTTTGGTCCGGAGCCTATACTTTTGGTACTGACATCTCTGTTATATGTAGATGTGTTTGTTCATGGGTACGGTGGGGCCCTGTCCCGTCATATGATTCTGTTATGACTCTTGGGGGTACGTGACATATACGTGTGGGTTATGGGTAGTTCTTCGTTTCCTTGTGTACGCGCGTGATCCGTATTCCGGACGCCCGCACGATGTTAGCCTTGCGGCCCGTATGATATTCTCCCCGGGATGTTGTGATCGCGGAATGTGCATATATATGTATATGTATTTGTATTGTAGTTACGGGCGATGTGTCACCGTTTTGTAAGTATAAGATCCGGGTTATGTCGCTATAGTCCGATGTCCGAACTCTATATGTATATAATCTGGGCCAGGCACTGTTAAAGGTACGTTCGGGTGCCCGGCTCGCGCACCGGTCACGACCTACGGGGTTGGGTCGTGACGAATGAAATGAACATAATAGAAATCATAAGACATAAGGTGAAGAATAGATATAACTTTGCTTGACTTTTAAGAGCGTGAGCATTTTAATCATATCACATATATCATGAAATCACATATATCATCATATCACGTTCATCATATCACACACCCTCATTGTTAACCCGCGTCCCGGTAATCATCACACGCCGCCACTAGCCGTGTCATGCTCGCCCTCTAGGCTCAGTGTAATCATAAGCAGCCCCCCTTAGCGGTGACATGCCCGGTCAATTAGGCACGGTGGAATCATATGCAGCCCGCCTTCGTGGTGACAAGCCCGGCCATTTAGGCACGGTGTAATCATATCATCATGTGCTCATCATAAACTTGTCATCATCATACATTTGTCATAGAACATGTATTAGAGCTTAAAGACCATCTATACTATATCGGGGTGACGTAAGGTCGGGAACCCCCAATTACCTCATGGAGTGATCATAAGCATCATATCTAGCAAGGAGACTAACATTATAAGGTGAGTGTACACAAGGAATAACATCAATGGAACCATACTTAGGATCATTAACCTCATGGACATCATATCTTACTTTAGGATTCTTTATACTTAAACTCACCATCATCATTATCATGCTCGTGTTTTATCTCTTTACTTTATCTCATACTTATATATGCTCTTATAGTCATAGACTCATCATTTCCGTTACATAGGAAAGTCATGGAAAAATAGGAAGATTCATGCCATAGGAATCATGCCTTAGAAGGAAAGGACTATCCTTACATACCTTTTCGTTTAGCTATTCTATCGTTTGATCGTTACCCTTCAATGCTCACGTTTCTACCTTCAATAGAGTTCGTATTAACATTAGCTAATCGATCACATGAACATGTTTAACTAAAGCTAGAGAAAATTGGGAAGCATTTCCTTTGTTTATACAACTTTCCCCATATCATATATCAACTCCCAAACATCTATAATAACACTCACAATATTATAACCAACAATCTTCATTCACTCTACATTATCCACATTTCAAAATTTCACTTCAATTCCTCCATAATCATGGTCATAGTTCACCTTTACATTTACTCACATATAATGCTTATCCCATGTCCTTAATATCATTTACAACATAATCATAATCACAACATATCAAGAATCATGACTCATTCCACGCTACTACTCAAAATCTCATTATTCTCATCTTTGTAACCCATTTTCTATCTCCTTTCATAATCTAAGTCTTTCAATCTCTCAACATCTTAAACAATGGAATGATCATAAAATTTACCTTAGATAGTAGCAGAATGAGCTTTGAGTGGAAATACTTCACTCGAGCCAAAACCTTTAATTCATACCGTGGAATATCTTGACTTGGATGAACTCGAACGAGTTTCTTACACTTGGTTTTCTTGGTTTGATGAAGTTTGATCATAAATTTCTCTTGGGTTCTTGTGGAAGAAGTGTGGAGAGCTTTCTAGAGTTCTTGAAGTGTTGGGTGAAAAAAAATCAAATAAATGGAAGGAGGTTGGTCCCTTATATTAATTTTAGAAGGCGGGCCCGAACTCAAATCTAGGACCAACATACGGTCCGTTCTTTTATATGGACTGTATGTCGACCGTATCTTTGGTCCGGGAAGTCCCATTTCGGACAAGACATATGGCCTAACATACGGCAAGTATATTTTATACCTACGTATGTCGGGTCGTATAATGCCCAAACTTTTCCGAACTCTTTCTCGTCGACTCGTTTGATCTCCAATCTTTATGGAACCTTCTTAACACTTGTTTAACACCTCATTAACAATTTAAGGGACATTATAACTCTTCTTCAATACATCATTAAGCCATCATTAATTCGGTACTCGTGAATCTTATCCGACACATAACGTATACCTTGCTTTTCTTGGCAACTTTCTTCTCTTACATCGAATGTTTTTGAAATCTCAATTAGGATCATCAAATGCTATTTTTTACTTAATGAAAAATCGCACACTTCGTGCCCTTCATTAGTCTATTCCCTGTGCATCAACGGGAAATTTTTTGAGGTGTAACACAATGTTCACGATTCTACATTCAAGAGAATTCGTACTAGAATTAGATAATCGATAACATACTTGTGCTTGAGCTAAAGCTAATGAAATTTGGGCAGCATCTCCTTTGTTTCTAATACTCCCTCCATATATTATGACAACTCCCAAACATCAATAACACACCCACAATATCATAATCGATAAACTTCATCAAGTTAGTCATTATTCAATTCTCAAAATTTCCTCTCAAGGTCATCCATAACCATGGCCATAATACAACACCACATTCATCCTCACATAATGCTTCTCCAATATTCTTAATGTCATTTATAACAAGATTATACTCATAACACCTCAAGAATTATGATTCATGTCAAACTACTATTCAAGGATACCATTACTTCACAATTGAGCTCCATATTCTACTTTCTTCCATAATCTAAGTCTTTCAACCATTCAATATTCTTAATAACATGAAATAATAATAAAACTCACCTTTGATTGTGTAGGAATGGGTTTTGGATGGAGAAGCCTCACTTGGAGAAAACCCTAAATTCAATTCCAAAGAGATTTCTTGCTTCCATCAACCCTAGCTAGCATTCTTGCACTTGATTCTACTA
>NW_026718430.1:0-21391 GCF_029784015.1 Lycium ferocissimum | reverse complement strand
ATGTTATCGTCCCATCGCGCACCGCCCGTTTGGCTCCCGCCCCCCGGCCGGTTTCGTTTCGTGCCCCTTGAAAACCCATCGCGCCCTCTGGCGGGGGGGCTCTTTTTATGATATTATGATTTGATGTAGGGGGGTGGCGGAGGCATCCTTTTTCGTTCCCGGTCCCGTACAGGCCGGTTCGTTACCGCGCCCCCCCGGAGGGCCGGTTCGAAGACGCCCCCGTTCGATTGTGCCAAATGATTGACCCCCCCGCTCCCCCGGGGGGGGACCGTTTCCCAGGGAAGATGGGGTTTTTCTTAATTTCGTTGAAATAACCCATTTGTCCAATTTTCCCACGCCCGTAGATCCGACGAGTACTCCTTTCCCCCGGCGGCCACGCCCGGCGAGTAAGTGCCTACATTCGGCGCATGGTTTGATCGGTACAAATCCGTTTTTTACATTACGCTCATTTTCCCGGATGGCGCAGGACTTCGCACAACAGTGTACGATGTGTCGATCACACGGCCCACTGGCCCGACACAATATGTGTTCGTGTAATGAATTTTGTGTAATTAAAGCATTTTGTCAAGTTTGTAAGCCTCGTTATGTATTTTATAATTTTTCGGTATTGAGTTAAAAAAAAAATTATGTGTGCGATAGGAGTCTGTGGGTTCGCTCGGCTCCGGGTATGGGGTCGGGTGCCCATCACGTCCCTCGGAAATTGGGGCGTGACATATTAGTAGGGAGATATTGTGGGAGGTCAAGGGTAAAAAGAGGAGTTTGCAAAATGGCCAATGGAAATAATGTGGAAGGTTGGGGGCAAAATCGTAATATTGAGAAAAGTCGAGGGGCAAAATGGGAATTTCACATAAGTTTCATGAAAATTCCATAAAAGGCCATATTGGCTAAGAAGAAAAAAAGATGATAATTAAGTCATCTTTGTCAAGATTTCAAGAAAATTCTTGAAAGAATAAATAAAAGGAAAAAGGGAAGAAAAATCTAGAGAGGGGCATGTGCCCCTCACATGCATGCAAGAGTATTTATATATATGCATAAGAGGAAATAAAGGAAGCAAGAAACAAAGGAAAGAAGAGAGAGACACCATGGCCTATTCGGCCATGGTGGTGAAAATTGGCTTCATGCAATCTTGCCCCAAAAATTTTTCTCTTCATGTATTCCTACCAATTTGGAGGTGCTCTTCAACATGGTATAGTTGTTGGGATAAGAAACTTCCTCTTTGTTGCAAGTTGGCAACTTTAGCCAAGTGAAGGAGTTGTGAAGAAAGGTATGATTCCATTCCTTTTTATGGGATTGTGAAGGTTGTGTTTATGTTTTGGAATGTAGAAATGAGTAGAGATCATGAGAACATGGAAGTCGTATGGATGTATATGTGTGTGAGTATAGCCGTATGCATGTAATGTGGGTAGGCAAGCATGAGTTGGTTTCTATGTTGTATTTAGTTGTTGTTGTGGTGAACTCTATATGGGCAATGGAAGATTAATGACTTTACTTAAAGTTGGGAATGTGGAAGGTGGCCGTATGTATGTGTGTGGGTTGTAGGAAAAATATGAACTTATTTTATGTAATGTAATTTGATAGTTATAGTTGATGTAACATGTAGAAAATGGATGGAAAATCATGAAATGTGTGTGTTGTGATGTTGGCCGTGTAGGGGCTGTTTTTGGTAAGTGATGGCGAATTGATTTTACTTAGCATTTTGGTTGATGTTGTTATGGATTATGTTAAATTCATAACACACAATGCGTACCGATACACCCGACCCTTACCTAGGGCCGAGCGAACCCGCGACTTTCGTAATACACACAATATACTGCCCCAAAACCGCGTCACAAACAAACATACTTTTCGGACATCTCATACACATGAAATTCATAACACAATGACATACATCGTTACATAGCCGCAAAGCTCTACACATAACTCCGAATACCATACAAAGCATTCGACTCGGCAAAGACCGAGGAAATGGAGCTCGCCAATCCAAATTTAACATCTTCTCGCTCATCATCGTCATCCGTGGGTACCGCGGCATGAAACGCAGCCCCCGAAGAAAGGGGGTCAGTACGGAATATGTACTGAGTATGCAAAGCAGAAAATACAGAAAACGAAATAAAATGTACCAAACGCGAGCATAATAGTCCAAATACCAACGTACTTCCATCTGACATCCAAGTCATACATACACAAATCATACACACATACCGCGGCCAGGAACCCAGCGGTAATATCACATATATAAATATACCGCGGCCAGGAACCCAGCGGTTAATATCACAAATATACACAGCTACACATACATACATACCGCGGTCAAGAATCCAGCGGTCATGTCACAGATATGTCAAGTATCCACGGACGATATCACACATACACATGCCGCGGCCAAGTATCCGGCGGTCATGGCACGGCCCGCGGTCAAGTATCCAAATGGACAATATCACACATACCGCCGCTTGGCGAAAAATGTAACAACGAAATGCACGAACGTAATCACAAGCAACCAAATACAACTCAAAACATTTACAAAGACTTATAGGTTATTCGAAACGAACCATCATTTACAATACAACACAATCGTCAAATCGATCTCCTTCCGAGCGTCACTCGGGAACGTATCAAACGAACTTTAGTTACAAATCGGGGTCGTATCAAAATTATTATGCATAAAATCCTTGTTTCGGTTCAACGGACAAATAAGTGATCATACTCGGGGTCGGAAAAATAGTCATATTGGATTCTTTTCAAAAATAGGTCATTAGGACCAAACGTAGAAAGGTCGCGGGACCCACGGACGAGCGTCAACCCAATCCGGCCCGCCATGAGAAGTAGAGTCCTTACTCGTCATGAAGTCATTTGCGAAAATATCAAAGTAATCCGAGCTCTCTCTTTGAAAGTTACGGACTTTTAGTTACCAATTTTTCAAAAACACATCATAGATCATTCTCGGAAAAATTTAGTGTCATTCATAGAAATGAGCACTCAAACAACATTATAGGACGTTTCAAACGGACCTTAAAGTCATAAGCAAACATTTCCTTCTCATATCGTACGAAAATGACTCAAACAAACCAAATAAGGGAAGTCTCGGGACTTGCGGGCCCACCCCGGGTCAAGTCGAGGCGGCGGACATAAATTACAAACATTAGGCTCCCTAAAGCCATCCATAAAAGTTTCGGGGCGATCCAGATACATTTGTAATAGTTACAAAGGTTTAAGCATTCTTTTGATCAAATATAAGGTTTATAATTCAATTGCGCTGAATGAATAGTATGCAAAATCAAACTCGGATTTCCAAGAGCAGAATTATCCCCGAGGTTCCGATCTTAGCCTAGTAGGACTAGGACATGCCAAAGAAGGAAAGGTAGGCTTTACATACCTTACGGACGTCTTATGCTCGCTTAAGCTCAAATCCCGTTTCGTCCAGAATCTGTAAATGGTCAAAGTTACCAAATGTAAATCATATGCTTTGGGGGAGCCTATTCTTAGCCCTTATTGGTCTACAAGAATTTGGGCAGCATCTCCCCTATAAATGCAACCACCCCGAGATTTCAACTCGGCCAAATTCAACAACACAACAATACCAACAATATCCACAATCAATTCGAAACGCATTCGAACATTAATAATTCTTCTCCACATATTCCAACGACATTCCAATTATGTTCACTACAACTACATACATATAAACCAACATATAATCAAACTAACACTAATGCTCACATATTCAAATTCCAATCCACAACCATTCAAACGCGATTCAAGGACATTTCCAATAACCCGCAAGAATATTCAAACAATCCAAATAATACGCCATAGAACCCGAAACCTTCCCAACTCAACATAAACAACCATAACATATTTCTTCCTTCCAAATTCATAAATTATGTCAACAATACATGCGTTTACAACTTCATCTTCATAAATTCAAGAAACCATATCAATTCCACGTTAGTTCTAAAACAGCCCAACAACAACCACACTTCAATTTGGACCATTAAGCTCTCATTTTCTTCACGTATTTTACAACACAACAACCAAATTGCACTAAATAAAATTAAGTCTTCACTTCCACGCTATACTACACATACACGGCCACCACACAACAATTACATATTCAACTTGAATCATTCAATACATTCATTCTCATCGCATAATCCATAACAACAACGACCAAAATACTAAGTAAAATCAATTCGCTATAAGCTACCACAACAGCCCCTATTTCGGCCAACACCTACATACATCAATTCCATGATTTTTCATTCATTTCTACATGCCAAAACAACTTGCAAGCATGCTACATACACTTAATTCTTCACCTCTACACTAACCATACATACACGGCCAAGCACACACAACACCATATTTTTATAAACTTCATTCATTTCCATATATCACCACACATACCAATCACCAACAACACATGAAGGAAGATAAAATCCTTACCTTTCTCACTTGTTCTTCATTCGGCCAAGGTGTGGTTTTGCAAGGACAAGAGCTTTGCTTGATTCAACAACCACTTCATGTTGTTTAGCACCTTCCAAAGAGTGGAAAACATAGAAGAAAATATTTTTTGGATGAAAATTCTTGGACCTCAACTTCCATGGTCATGGCCGAATGGTTCCTTGGTTTCTCTCCAAGGTTCCATACGTTTCTAAGAGGTGAAAAAGAAGATGAAGATGACTTGATTGTCATCTTTTACTACTATATATTAAGCCTCCATGTGGCCATGGCCCACACCCCATGTGGCCGGCCACATGGCCAATTTTCATATACTAGCCAACTTTCCATAATTCATTTCTTTTTTTGTCCCAAAATTTTCATGAAATGTCTAACCCCAAATTCCTTATTCCAAGTTTACCCTCAACACTTCCATGCCAATTTAAAAGATGAATATATGCAACTTGTGCATTAACACACAATCAACAAAAATCGAAAATTAAAAGTCTTGTCCATAACTCATCGCAACCAACTTAGAATATTTCAACGTACAAAGCACGGGGTATAACATCCTTTCCCCCTTTAGAACATTCGTCCTCGAATGTTCAACTAATCGTATAGGGTCTTAAGAATCCCGATTTAAACTTTTCCTTTTTGTAATTCTCTTTACTCGGCTTGTAACATTCTAGGCACATTTTCTCATGTCATCTCTTAATCTTTAACTCAAACCCCTCCATACTCATTCCATAGCTTGTTTTTTTTTTCCGTTTCGCACTTACCTTTATATTCTAACTACATAAATCACATCATAGCTTTGGCCACTTTCCCACTGAGCTTTTCTTATTTTCACAACAATCTTCATTGCATTCACATTGCCCCATTCGTACTCAATCTCATAGGGTAACACTTCTTAACCTCCTACCCTTTCTGAGTGACTTTATCCTCAATATTCCACAAGTTGTCTTATCCATACATTCATACGCATCACAATTCCTTCATCTGTACTCTTATCTTAATCTCACTATTACCATTGGCACGACCTTTCAAGTCGTATTACAAACCCATGTCTCATTTTTCACTTTATCTCTGGAAAAATTTCGGCAGAGTTTCCTCTGTAACCGTTACTATCTCAAAACCTGTACACAGGAAATATCAACAATGCCTCACAGGGCCAACATATGCACATATATCATATCATATCACGGCCACACAGGGCTCTCAATATCCTCAACAGTACACAAACAATAAACATACCTCATATGCCCAACTTAAACGGCACCTGTTATACTTTCTTATTTGCTTTCCCCCTTTAGTCTTCAACTTGTATTTCAATCGTACTTCAATATCTTCCCCAACATATACCTTTGCTTACCTGTATGCTTTGCGACTTCTAACATCATCAATCACTTTCTCCTATCAGCGTCATTCTTCAGCTGCAATCACAAATCGGGGTAAGGAGTCCCATCTCCTATGACTTGGCTCTACGGCACGATCTCAGAGATGAAAGAAGAGTAACCATCCTAAATGCCCCGTAGCCTCCTGTTTATAAATGTGGCGCGCAACACACCATAAACAAGACTCTACTGGACACGACTTTGCAGACAACCCCTAGGACGAACTGCTCTGATACCACTTTGTCACACCCTGAATCCGATAGGGTGCGATGGGCACCCGACCCTTACCTAGGGCCGAGCGAACCCGCAGACTTTCGTAACGCACATAGTCGTACTGGGCCCACAGAACGCGTCAAAATGCAGAAGGAAAATTTTTTTCGGAACACAAACATACTTTTCGTCTTTTTCAAATCAAATAAAATCTGTAACCATAACAAATCTGTAAGCACATGAAATTCATAACACAATGCGTACTGATACATCGGCTTACATAGCCGCTTACAAACGGACATCTCATACACACGACACTCGTCGCAAAGCCTCTAACATAACTCCGAATACCATACAAAGCATTCGACTCGGCGGACTCCGGAGGAAATGGAGCTCGCCAATCCGGTAAACATCTTAACATCTTCTCGCTCATCCGTGGGTACCGCGCGGCATGAAACGCGAGCCCCCGAAGAAAGGGGGTCGGTTTTAATATGTACCGAGTATGCAAAGCGTAAAAATACGTAAAACGAAATAAAATGTACCAAACGCGAGCATAATAGTCCAAATACCAACGTACTTCCATCTACGACATCCAAGTCATACATACACAAATCATACACACATACCGCGGCCCAGGTAACATCACAATATATACCCGGCCAGGAACCCGCCGGTAATATCACATATATAAATATACCGCGGCCAGGAACCCAAATGTTAATATCACAAATATACACACACACATACATACATACCGCCAAGAATCCAAATGTATCACACAATGCCGCACAAGTATCCGGGACGATATCACACCTACACATGCTGACAAGTATCCAAATGTCATGGTACAGCCAGCCACTGTGTATCCAAATGGACAATATCACACATACCGGGCCGGGTGTTATAGCCCGTATATTGTACGTTTGGAAATTCCAAAGTCGTCGTGAAAAGTTAAGGGGCGAGGCCATTTTCAAAAATTATTTTAATGGACGAGTTGTTATTTATGACTATTATTAGTATGGAAATATTGTGAAAGGTTAAGGGCAAAAAGAGAAATTCGCAAAATGGGCCGTGGAAATAATGTGGAAGGCCAGGGGTAAAGTGGTAATATTGAGAAAAGTCGAGGGGCAAAACGGGAATTTCACACAAGTCTCTTAAATGTTCCAAAAGGTCATATTGACCATGTGAGAAAAAAAAAATAAGATGACAAAATAAGTCATCTTTGGTGGAATT
The DNA here is from genome assembly GCF_029784015.1 of Lycium ferocissimum. Taxonomy (NCBI): domain Eukaryota; kingdom Viridiplantae; phylum Streptophyta; class Magnoliopsida; order Solanales; family Solanaceae; genus Lycium; species Lycium ferocissimum. Next base: position 14,114 of record NW_026718430.1, on the reverse strand, counting down.
TCAAGAAAATTCTAGAAAAATAAAGAAAGGGGCTATGTGCTAAAATTTTCTTAATTGAGGGACTAAAACATAAATATGGGAAAATGGTGGAAGGCATGTATATATATATATGAGAGTCATCTTTTAATTCAAGGAAGTGGGAGAAAGAAAGAAAAAGAAAGAAGATGAAGAACAAAAAAAAAAAACAAGCATATTCGGCCAAGGTAGGGGGATTTTTCCCCCATGAAATCTTGCCCCAAAAATTATTTTCTTGTTGTATTTCTACTAATTCAAGGGTCCTCTTCAACATGGTACAATTGTTGGATCGAGAAATTCATTCTTTGTTACAAAATTATAACCCTAGCCAAGTGAGAGTTGAAGGAAAAAGGTAAGATTTAATCTCTTTTTATATGTTATGAAGGGTTTATTTATGTTCTAGTATGAAGAAATGGTTAGAATTCATGAGAATATGGAAGTTTGCGCGGTGTTTATATATGTGCATGAAGCCGTGTGTGTGTAATGTTGTGTAGACAAAATAAGTTGAATTTTATATAGTACTTTAGTTGTGGATATTGTGGATTTTATATTGGAAGTGAAGGTTGAATGAATTGGGTTGAAATTGGAAATATGGAATATGGCCGTATGGTTGTTGCATGATGTAGAAGACAATGAATTAATTGTTCTTAGTATTGGTTGTTGTCGTAATGTATAGAAATGGATGAAAAATTCATGAAAACTTGTTGGTAGTTGTTGTGGCCGAAAATGATGGAAGGTTGACAAGTTATGGTGAATTAATTCTAGTTAATATTTTAGTTGTTGTGTTGCGGAATCCATGATGAAAAATGGAGGATTGATGGCTTAAAATGAAGTTGTAGTCGTTATCGGAATATTAGAATAGTTAATGTGATATTGGCTTGAATTCTTACATTGCATGGAAAATGTTTTTAATGTAAATTGATATTATTGGATATTCTAGTTGTCGTCGTTATGAATTATGTGATGAAGGGGGAAGGTTGTTGTGAAGTTAGTATACATGAATGGTGATGAAATGTATAGTTGTTGTGAATTGGAAGGGTTGGGGTAAAGTAATATGTTAATTGAGTTGTTAGAAGATTATGTGAATTGCATTGAATTGAATTGAATTAAATATAGAAGTGTTCTTGGGATAACTGCTAGTAATGTTGTTGGATTGGCCGAGTTGAATTCTCGGGTTTGTTGATGTTGGTTTGGGCCGAGCCATATTCTCGGGACAGTGTATGTTCAGGGGAGATGCTGCCGAAATTTCGGCAGAATATAAGTGAATTTATTTGAAAAGTTGAGACAAGTGAATAACAATGGATTAAATGATTGTGTGAATTCTTTTGTATGTAGATTGACGAGTTTGGACAAATAAGCATAACTAGTTGGTCGCGGCACAGTATGTAAGGCTTACCCTTTGTTGCTTTTGGCATGTCTTAGAGCCAAGTAAGTTATGATATGTACTTTGAGGAAACTCTACTCTATAATTCCGAGTTTGGTATGATTCGTCCGCTCTCTATGATATAAGTATCTAATAATCCGGATATGAGTATTCGATTTAAGTACTCGATACAAGTACTCCGATACGAGTAATCCGACATGAGTGTTCCTAATTTTGATATAAGTATTCTGACATAAGTGTTCCGATATAAGTACTCTGATATAAATATTTTAATATAAGCGTTCTGACATAAGTATTTTGATACAAGTATTTTGACTTAACTATTTGCTATAAGTACTCAGATGAAAGTATTTTGCCATAAATATTCTGATAAAAGTATTCTGTTATGAATAATCTGTTACGACTGTCCTGATAGTACGTCCGATTGTGCCATCGAGTCTTGGTTTGTGTGCATTTAGTTTCTCACCACTCTGTTCGTGCATATGTTACGATTTCCTTCGCCGAGTCCCGGGCCGGTTTATTTCGTGCGCATTATGACATATTCGGCAGTATGATGTGTTACGGTTTCCGAGACCTCGCCATAGGGCCGGTTACCGTTTATGGTGTTATGATGTGATATGGCATCTGATATATTCGATGATTTGATGTGTGTGATGTTATGATGTGTTCGGAGATGTACGGAGATTTGAAAACTTCGAGTATGATGTGTTGTGGCACCGGCGTCGTGGGGTGACCACGTTCTCGAGCCCATGCATGATTTTTATTTGCATTCCGTACATTTGCATTCCGCGCGTGTTTGATCCGTCACTTCGTATTTGTTTCCGTTACTCGCACATCGTACATATGTTCGTACACACCTGGATCCGGTTATGATTTCGTCTCGGCTATACTTCGTCCATTTGATTCTCACTTCGTATTTCGCCATTCATACTCGCACATATTCCGTCATCGACCCCTTTCTTCGGGGGCTGCGTTTCATGCCACGCAGGTACATCCAGATGATCAGAAGACTTTGCTAGGAGGAGTTTTAGCGAGATTGGCGAGCTCCATTTCCCTCCAGAGTGTCGCCGAGTCAGAGCATACCTGAGCTGTGATTTTTGATTTGTGTTAGAGACTTTGCGGACGCAGTCGTGGTCCGAGATCCGTGTCCGAGCGGCCCCCGTTTGCTATGGTGGCCTCGAACGGCCTATCCGTTTGTACATGTATGTATGTTCGGCGATGTACATTCCGCCCGCCTACGGATTTGATCCGACATGTTTGTTATGTTTGATACGCATGGCCGCCTAAGACGATGTACGTTATCGGCCTTTGAAAGTCTCTCTCGTACGCTTCATGTGATTTGATCTCGAAATTTGAAAGGAATATGTATGAAATTGGAGTCCGAGGGTTCGCTCGGCTCCGTATGTGGGCCGGGTGCCCATCACACCCTGATCAAGATTAGGGTGTGACAAAGTGGTATCGAGCGAGGTACGTCCGTGGGGTTGTCCGCAAAGTCGTGTCCGGTAGAGTCCTGTTTATGGTGTGAAGCCGGCCACATTTATAAACGAGAGGCTACGAGGCATCTAGGGATTGTTGACCTTCTTTACCGTCCTAGATCGTGCGATAGAGCCAAGCTATAGGAAATGAAATCTCTTACGTAAGCCTTACATACGACGGAAAAGGGAAGTGGCGACATGAAAAGTCGCAGGGGTAAGTACTGACATAATTGTTCTGTTATCTGAAGTTGGAAGTTCTGGGTGGCTGGGATATGGTATATATATATATATATGTTCTGTAAGGCATTATTGATATTTTTGTGTACGGGGATGGTATAAGAAGAACAAGGTTTGGTGAAGGATTCGGAAAGTTGACAATTTAACTTGCTACAGGATATTAGGTGAAAGCAGTGAGTAGGAATTCGAACGGACTGATATCTGGGTATTTATGAAGTGATGGCAATGAAGGTGTATTCGTTACCATCGTGAATGCTGGGAACCTAGGATGAGAGGTAGTTACGTACGAAAATGAAAGGTGGACACTAAGGGCCGAAAAGGGTAAAATGGTAAATGTGGAAGAAAAGACGCGTTACGAGGGTGTCCTGGAATTTGCAGGGCCTCGACTAACCCCAACTCGTGTAGTAAAGGTCATACGCGGAGGTGGACGCGATTACAGAAGCGTTAAGGCCCTAAAATCCACCAAAGTTTCGAGGTTAAGCGTGCTCAGGTGGGAGCAATTTCAGGATGGGTGACCCCCTGGGAAATAGCTGGGGAATCTTGCAAAGTTGGAATTTAAGAGGACAAATGAGAAGTTGGGATAGCCTAAGTAAAATTAGAATATACGAGATGGTTGGAGACCATAAAAAGCCACCTAGCACGCGACAGGCTAGACTAAAGAAGGGACGGAAAGTACGCTACGCCTTTGGAATTAGGATAGGCTTGAATAAAGTTTGAAAATATTTTGTGGGCTAGTTGATAACAACTATATATGTATATACGAATGTATACGTTATCCCATATGTGATGATGTCAGTGGACACGTGTGCCCCAACAACCTATGCTACGATAAAGAAGGCCTCAACCGAGTAAGGGGTACTGAAACCTGAGTGGTAGTAAGAAAACAAATGATGTAAGTACTATAAGATAAGCCGCCATCTTCGCTATAGGTTAAGAGTAGAAAAGTCTTAATGCTATGATGTTAGAAGAAGAAAATGAGTGAGTAGGTGGGAAATAAAGAGATCAAATATCCGAAAGAAGTGAAAGATAAGGAAATATGACTGCCCAAGACCTCCAAAAAAGGAATAACTAGAAAGACACAGGATTATTTGGGATGAAGTTGCAAGCATAGGTGCGTAAAAAGAATAAAGTGTAGTAATATGAAACAAAGGAAAAGTGTGTGAGGATTGAAAAACGATTTAAATAAGTGGAGCCAACAGAATAGCGACCATAACAAGGAACGTGAAATAAGAGAAAAGGACGATTAGGTCTTGTGATGATGTTAGAAGATCCCGATTTTTGAAAGGTATATAAGGGAATAAATGGGTAGTTATACTCACACGGTTGCCTCGGGTGTGGAAGAACTCTCCTAAAAAGGGTAACTTAAGGATAGGACAGATCCGTACACTAGAAGGCACATTTCATGGACTTCAAGTCGGTGCTGCAAACAACAAGAAAGGAGAAGGTACCAATCGTAAGGTTTTGTGCTAAGAACAAGAGTGGCGAAATGCTCAAAAGTACGGATACGCCGTTGCAACGCAGGGGCACGGTTGAGAAAAATTACAAGTAAGCAAGCAAGCTAAATGTACGAAAGGACCAATAGTGCATGGAAAGATATGGGAATGCCGACAAGAATGATGGCATCGGTGGAAAATGAAAGAAAAACTGTCACACCCTAACCTTATTAGGGTGTGATAGGCACCCGATCCTTACTTAGGGCCGAGCGAACCCTCAGACTCTTACCGCCTACAAAATCACGCCAAACTTTTTTTTTTCTTTTTTTAAATCAAATAAGATAAAACACATAGCAAAATTTTCAAATAATCTCTTTTCTCGTAGCCTTTAAATCGAACAAATCTATAATTATACAAAATTTCATTACATAACACGACCGACATATCACTGATGGAGCCGCATACGTACGTACAATCAATACCCACGACGCTCGTCCGCAAAGTCTCTAACATAAAACGAAATTGTAGCATACGAGCACGTACTCGCAATGCTCCGGAAAACCGGAGCTCGCCAATCCCGCCGAATCATCTTCCGGCAAAACTCCCGCTAATGTGTACCGCGCGGCATGAAACGCGGCCCCCCGAAGAACGTGGGGTCGACGGAATATGTACCGAGTATGTAAAGCCGTAAATACCGTAACGGAATCATAAGCCAATCCGGATGTACGGAATGCAACTAACAAATCATAATCGGAATCGATGTACGAAAGTATATCGGACGTAGCCTTATCATGATCGAGGTGCCGAAGATTGATATACGTAATCGTGGTCGAGTCGAAGTACAAAAATACGTACCTTATCCGTAATATCAAAACGCTTACTTTCGGATCATAAATAGTGCAAATCAAAGGCATGCATAGGGCACGTAAATATGGTCACCATAACACAACACATTATAACATACACACGGCACTGGGGACATATACCACGCCGGAAACCGAACATATCATAACATAGATGCGGTACCGGGAACCGGACATATACCACGAGAACCCGGAACCGACCACATCATAATCCATATACCCGGAATCGGGGACGGACATGTACCACAAGCACGGTCCCGTAACCGTTCACGGAACCGGAGACGGACATATACCACGATTCTCGGACCGGCCACAATGATTCCGAGACGGACATATACCACAAGATTCGAGAGATCGGCATATCATACTCCATATACACGGTAGCGGACGGACATATACCACGGTACCATTCGGAACCGAACACATCATACTATCGAGCATTCATACAGATTATTTAAACGTAATGCTTATATCAAAATTTTTATGCCAAGATACTTGTATCAAAATACTTGTATCAAAATACGCATGACGCAGTACTTATATCAAAATACCGACATCATAGTACTTATAGTAAAAATACTTTGGCCAAATATTTACATTAGATTACTCATAACGATTTCTTATTTCGAACCGCATATCACATCGAGTATTCGCATCGTAACGCTTATGTCGGAGTACCTATCTCAAAATATTCATATCAAATTACTTGTACCGGAGTATTTATTTTAATCGTCAAATCGGATTACTCATAACATAATATCCATATCGAATACGTATATCAAAATGTTTGTATCAAAATACTTGCATTCAAATGCTTATATCGAGTTACTAGATACTTATAACAAACTCGCAACGATAGCCAAAGGCTTCCATAAATTTTCGTACGGAAATAAGACAAATAGAACTATGCAAATAGGTCTCGGGGATTATGGGCCCACCTCGGGTCAAGCCGAGGTGGCATACGTAAATTTACGAACATTAGGCTCTATGGAGCCACCGGTGAAGGTCTTAGGGTAGTTCGGTTCCTTTTATGAAAGTTTTGGGTGTTTAAGTTATTTTTCCAATAGAGTATAGAAAATCTAATTCAATTATATTGAATGAAAAAGGGCCAAATTCGGACTCGGATTTCTAAGAGTAGAACCGTCCCCGAGACTTGTAATCAAGCCTATTACAACCAGGACATGCCAAAGAAAGAAGAGATAAGCCTTACATACCTTAGTTGCGCCTTACGCTCATCCGATTCAATTCCCGTTTTGCCCGTAATCTACAAATGGTCATTTTTACCAAATGTTAACTATAAGGATTTTGGTGTTCAATCTTAAATTAGCACTTGTCTACCGAAATTTCGGCAACACCTCCCCTGTAAATACAACGCCCCGAGAATTTAACTCGGCCACAATATCAACAACAACACCAACAATTATTCATAATATTTCCAAACTCAAAATATTCCATAGAATAGCCCACACATTATTTTCCAAATTTTCCAACCAACCAATTCGCGATATAACTATTTCATAATTTTTTATTTCCGTAACGAAGTCGAAATTAATACTAACAACATCAATAGAAACATCCTCCACATTCTACAAGTTAACTACATTTATTTTCATCCAAAATTCTCTTCAAATCTCATTCCATAATTCACAATACCAACGGACGAATTTATATCGCTATTTTTCCCGTTCTAATCCGTTAAAACTTTAAATAAACTTGTTAGCAATGAAAAGGAGCCTTATCCATACCTTAAGAATTCAGCCACCACGTTATCACCCTCCTCCTTGGTTGATTTTTAACTCAAATTGAAGACAACGCAGCGTACAACACTTTTCCCTTCATGGGCTTCGGGGTTCGGGGCTCGGATTTTGGTCAAAATTGATTTTTCTTCTCCAAGGCTTTTTTTCTCTCTACCTCCAGAATTTTCTGGTTTTTCCAGGTCTGAAAATGAGGAGGGAAGTGCTAAAATATCACTTATATAACATGGGTCATGGGCCTAACCCGGTTGGGCCCGAGTTGGGCCTAGCCCACTGACCTTTCGGACTTAAAACATTCATATCTCCTTGTCCATACGTAGCCTTGGATCCCATGACCTATGGTTGGAAATATAATTCAATTATATAAAACTTATATTTCTTGATATTTTTCCAAATTCCAAACTTATAATACCATTTTTGCCCCTCGAAGTCAGGTCACCCGAAAATATTTTCTTAAAAATATTCGTTTGGAGGGCTTCTACTTTGATTTGGCCCAAGGGTCCTTCGTGAGTTGTGTTTAACTTCACATATGTGATTCATATGACTTTTCAGATGTTCCAAAAAAAAAATCTCGATGTGTGGGCCCCACCTCAAACTTACAAATAATCCGACGTTCAAAAATACGGATACAACACTATCAACGTGAGTTTAAATTATGTAGCAACAACATGATTGTCAATTCAATTTTTTTTTTTTTAAGGAAGCACGTGTCACGCTCATGCTTTGAAAATGCGGGATATAACATCCTCCCCCCCTTTAGAACATTCGTCCTCGAATGTTCAACTAACCTCACGGGTGCTATAATATCCGGGAGGGTCCCTCTTTAATCTCTCATTCCAAATACTTACCCAACAACGTATATACACAATGTGTCTTTATCGCTTAGTACCCATCGCGGTCCAGTTACCCCTATGGGTGCTCGTGATTCGAATTTACTCAACTTGTTAGTTCGCGACATTTCTGAATTCTTCTTTGCCTTTTCTTTATTTCCTTCTCTCCTATTTTCCGACAAAGTATACTTGTCTTTGGTATCTTGTGTCGACGCTCGTTTCGTCCATCGTTATGCCTTATTGATTCATATAATTTCGTAACATATATTCTCATAATACAATTAATGGTCCATGAACTATTTGCTAATGTCCGGTGGCTTCTCTTATTTCATCCACAGCGTTGCGTTTTTCTTTTCTTTCAAAAATTGCCATACTACCAATTGTCGCGATCGCTTTTTTTTTTTTTTTTTTTTTTTTAAGTCTAACATTATATGCTCTCCCCCCCCCCCCCTTTTAAGGGGTTCCTTATACATTACAATCTTTGAGTATTCTCGTCTTCGATCATACTTCATTCCTCGTCTCTCCTTTCAACTCTACGCATAACATATCGAAAACTTCTTACCATAAGTCTTTCTTTCACTTTATGTCTATATCCTTATTTGTCCCCATATTCATATTCTTTCTTTTTCAAATATCCTTGCATTCAAACTTCTCCATTCTTAACTTGTAACAAGAATAACATCACTTATTTTATAACACTTGCACTATTTACTCTTGCTATCACTCGAGTTTCGGTATCCTTTACTCGCCGAGGCCTTCTTTACCATAGCGCCGGTCATTGGAACACACGTGTCCACCGATACATTCACCGGTAAGACACATATCCATATATATATATATATATATATATATATATATATATATATATATATATATATATATATATATATATATATACATCATTATCAACTAATCCACAAAATACTCCCAAACACCATTCAAGCCTATCCTAACTCCAGAGCCGCAGCGTACTTTCTGTCTCTTCTCTAGTCTAACCCATCACGTGCTATGTGGCCTTTTATGGTCTCCAACCATCCCGTATATTCTAATCTCACTCAGGCTGTTCTAGCCTTCCATTCGTCTCTTATATCGGAATATATAAAATTTCTCGTAAACTTCCCAGGGGGTCACCCATCCTAGAATTGCTCCCACCTGAGCACGCTTAACCTCGAAACTTTGCTAGAATTCGGTGCCTTAATGCAGATATTTTCGCGTCCACTTCCTCGCATGACCTTTATTACATGTTCTGGAGCAAGTCGAAGTCTTACAGATTTCAAAACATTTTCGTAGCACGTCCTTTCTTTTATAATTACTATTTTGCTCTTTTCGACCTTCAATAATCACCTTTGCAATTTCTTATCATTCGAAATCTGTACGCCGCAAATACCCACAATACTGTAAAGAGTATATGGCTACATATCACATTCTAGCCATCCAGAACTTTCTGTTTCAGGTAACAGAACAGTATATCCAGACTTACCCTTGTGACCTTTCCATATCGTCACTTGCCTTCTTCCGTCGTATGTAAGGCTTACAGAAGGGATTTCATTTCCTATAACTTGGCTCTATCGCACGATTTGAGACAGAAAGAAGGTCAACAATCCCTAGATGCCCTGTAGCCTCCTGTTTATAAATGTGGCGCGCTTCACACCATAAACAAGACTCTACCGGACACGACTTTGCAGACAACCCCTAGGACAGACCTGCTTTGATACCACTTTGTCACACCCTAACCTTATTAGGGTGTGATGGGCACCCGACCCTTACTTAGGGCCGAGCGAACCCTCAGACTCTTACCGCCTACAAAATCACGCCAAACTTTTTTTTTCTTTTTTAAATCAAATAAGATAAAACACATAGCAAAATTTTCAGAGAATCTCTTTTCTCGTAGCCTTTAAATCGAACAAATCTATAATTATACAAAATTTCATTACATAACACAGACCGACATATCAGCTGATGGAGCTGCATACAGACAGATAATCAATACCCACGACGCTGTCTGCAAAGTCTCTAACATAAAACAGAAATTGTAGCATACGGGCACAGACTCGGCAATGCTCCGGGAAAAACTGGAGCTCGCCAATCCCGCTGAATCATCTTCTGGCAAAACTCCTGCTAATCTGGGTGTACCTGCGCGGCATGAAACGCGACCCCCGAAGAACGGGGGTCGGTACGGAATATGTACGAGTATGTAAAGCCGAAATACCGTAACGGAATCATAAGCCAATCCGGATGTACGGAATGCAACTAACAAATCATAATCGGAATCGGATGTACGTCAAGATATATCGGACGGAGCCTTATCATGATCGGAGGTGCCGAAGATTGATATACGTAATCGTGGTCGAGTCGAAGTACGGTAAAATACGTACCTTATCCAGAATATCAAAACGCTTACTTTCAGATCATAAATAGTGCAAATCAAAGGCATGCATAGGGCACAGAAATATGGTCACCATAACACAACACATTATAACATACACACGGTACCCGGGGACATATACCACGCCGGAAACCGAACATATCATAACATAGATGCGGTACCCCGGGAACCGGACATATACCACGAGAACCCGGAACCGACCACATCATAATCCATATACCCGAATCGGGGACGGACGGACATGTACCACGGTGCCCCGTAACCGTTCACGGTAATCGGAGACGGACATATACCACAAGATTCGGAACCGGCCACGGTACTCGAGAGACGGACATATACCACAAGATATCGGAGATCGGCATATCATACTCCATATACACGGTAGCCGGGGACGGACATATACCACGCAATCCCGAAACCGAACACATCATACTATCGTAGCATTCATACATTATTTAAACAGTAATGCTTATATCAAAATTTTTATGCCAAATGATACTTGTATCAAAATACTTGTATCAAAATACGCATGACGAGTACTTATATCAAAATACGACATCATAGTACTTATAGTAAAAATACTTTGGCCAAATATTTACATTAGATTACTCATAACATTTCTTATTTCGAACCGCATATCACATCGTAGTATTCGCATCGAACGCTTATGTCGGAGTACCTATCTCAAAATATTCATATCAAATTACTTGTACCGGAGTATTTATTTCGAAATCGTCAAATCGTATTACTCATAACATAATATCCATATCGAATACGTATATCAAAATGTTTGTATCAAAATACTTGCATTCAAATGCTTATATCAGAGTTACTAGATACTTATAACAAACTCGCAACGATAGCCAAAGGCTTCCATAAATTTTCGTACGGAAATAAGACAAATAGAACTATGCAAATAGGTCTCGGGGATTGCGGGCCCACCTCGGGTCAAGCCGAGGTGGCATACGTAAATTTACGAACATTAGGCTCTATGGAGCCACCGGTGAAGGTCTTAGGGTAGTTCGGTTCCTTTTATGAAAGTTTTGGGTGTTTAAGTTATTTTTCCAATAGAGTATAGAAAATCTAATTCAATTATATTGAATGAAAAAGGGCCAAATTCGGACTCGGATTTCTAAGAGTAGAACCGTCCCCGAGACTTGTAATCAAGCCTATTACAACCAGGACATGCCAAAGAAAGAAGAGATAAGCCTTACATACCTTAGTTGCGCCTTACGCTCATCCGCATTCAATTCCCGTTTTGCCTTAATCTACAAATGGTCATTTTTACCAAATGTTAACTATAAGGATTTTGGTGTTCAATCTTAAATTAGCACTTGTCTACCGAAATTTCGGCAACACCTCCCCTGTAAATACAACGCCCCGAGAATTTAACTCGGCCACAATATCAACAACAACACCAACAATTATTCATAATATTTCTAGCTCCAAAATATTCCATAGAATAGCCCACACATTATTTTCCAAATTTTCCAACCAACCAATTCGCGATATAACTATTTCATAATTTTTTATTTCCGTAACGAAGTCGAAATTAATACTAACAACATCAATAGAAACATCCTCCACATTCTACAAGTTAACTACATTTATTTTCATCCAAAATTCTCTTCAAATCTCATTCCATAATTCACAATACCAACGGACGAATTTATATCGCTATTTTTCCCGTTCTAATCCGTTAAAACTTTAAATAAACTTGTTAGCAATGAAAAGGAGCCTTATCCATACCTTAAGAATTCAGCCACCACGTTATCACCGTCCTCCTTGGTTGATTTTTAACTCAAATTGAAGACAACGCAACGACAACACTTTTCCCTTCATGGGCTTCGGGGTTCGGGGCTCGGATTTTGGTCAAAATTGATTTTTCTTCTCCAAGGCTTTTTTCTCTCTACCTCCAGAATTTTCTGGTTGTTCCAGGTCTGAAAATGAGGAGGGAAGTGCTAAAATATCACTTATATAACATGGGTCATGGGCCTAACCCGGTTGGGCCCGAGTTGGGCCTAGCCCACCGACCTTTCGACTTAAAACATTCATATCTCCTTGTCCATACGTCACCTTGGATCCCATGACCTATGGTTGGAAATATAATTCAGTTATATACAACTTATATTTCTTGATATTTTTCCAAATTCCAAACTTATAATACCATTTTTGCCCCTCGAAGTCAGGGTCACCCGAAAATATTTTCTTAAAAATATTCGTTTGGAGGGCTTCTACTTTGATTTGGCCCAAGGGTCCTTCGTGAGTTGTGTTTAACTTCACATATGTGATTCATATGACTTTTTAGATGTTCCAAAAAAAAAATCTCGATGTGTGGGCCCCACCTCAGCTTACAAATAATCCGACGTTCAAAAATACGGGATACAACACTATCAACGTGAGTTTAAATTATGTAGCAACAACATGATTGTCAATTCAATTTTTTTTTTTTAAGGAAGCACGTGTCACGCTCATGCTTTGAAAATGCGGGATATAACAAAAACTTATGGTAAGAAATTTTGCTATGTTGCACGGAGTTGAAAAGAAGAACTGTTCGTATAGAAGGAGCCCCTGAAAGGGGGGGAGACCATATTATTTGTCGAGGGGCTGATGAACAAGGGAAATGAGCGCCAATACAAGAAGAGGGTAGTAAGAATCTAAAGATGTGGTTTTGTTAAGACATTGTCACGAAACAAGAATAGAAAAGAGATGATCTCGAGAAAGGATAATCGTTAGCCCGCAAATTAGCAAACCCAAGACATGGAACGAGGACTCGTGTAAGGATTCCGGCTTGGAATGAGGAAAGTAGGATAAGAGACATGAAGGGGCATGGAGAAAAAGGAAAACAATGAAGGAACCCTCCCGAAGTGTTACAAGCCCCCGCCGTGCCGGATTGAACATTCGAGGACATGTTCTAAAGGGGGGAGGATGTTATAGCCCGTATATTGTACGTTTGGAAATTCCAAAGTCGTCGTGAAAAGTTACGGGCGAGACGACGTTTTCAAAAATTATTTTAATGGACGAGTTGTTATTTATGACATTATTAGTATGGAAATATTGTGAAAGGTTAAGGGCAAAAAGAGAAATTCGCAAAATGGGCGGTGGAAATAATGTGGGAAGGACAGGTAAAGTGGTAATATTGAGAAAAGTCGAGGGGCAAAACGGGAATTTCACACAAGTCTCCTTAATGTTCCAAAAGGTCATATTGACCATGTGAGAAAAAAATAAGATGACAAAATAAGTCATCTTTGGTGGAATTTCAAGAAAATTCTAGAAAATAAAGAAAGAGGGGAAGGATGTGCTAAAAATTTTCTTAATCGAGGGACTAAAACATAAATATGGGAAAATGGTGGAAGGCATGTATATATATATATGAGAGTCATCTTTTAATTCAAGGAAGTGAGAAAGAAAGAAAAAGAAAGAAGATGAAGAACAAAAAAAAACAAGCATATTAGAAGCCAAGGTAGGGATTTTTCCCCCATGAAATCTTGCCCCAAAAATTATTTTCTTGTTGTATTTCTACTAATTCAAGGGTCCTCTTCAACATGGTACAATTGTTGGATCGAGAAATTCATTCTTTGTTACAAAATTATAACCCTAGCAAAGTGAGAGTTGAAGGAAAAAGGTAAGATTTAATCTCTTTTTATATGTTATGAAGGGTTTATTTATGTTCTAGTATGAAGAAATGGTTAGAATTCATGAGAATATGGAAGTTTGCGCGGTGTTTATATATGTGC
>NW_026718429.1:0-16433 GCF_029784015.1 Lycium ferocissimum | reverse complement strand
TTCAAGTTCCATTATTACTGATAGAGGAGCTCAATTTACAGCTAATTTTTGGAGATAATTCCATGAAGGTTTGGGAACACAAGTGAAGCTTAGTATCCAAACCCTTAAAGATATTCTAAGAGCATGTGTACTAGATTTTAGAGGAAATTGCGATGACCATTTGAATTTAGGTACAACAATAGCTATCACAACAGTATTCAGATGGCCCCATATGAAGCTCTATACGGGAGGAAGTGTAGATCGCCTATTGGATGGTTCGAAGTGGGAGAGACAAAGTTAGTAGGCCCAGATCTAATTCAGCAAGCGGTAGAGAAGGTTAAGCTTATTCAAGATCGACTACTAATAGCTCAAAGTCATCAGAAATCCTATGCGGACAATCGTCGGTGAAACTTGGAATTCAAAGTTAACGATTGGGTATTCTTGAAAGTATCACCAATGAAAGGGGTGATGAGATTTGGCAAGAAGGGGAAGCTTAGTCCCTAGTATATTGGGCCTTATAAGGTTGTGTGCAAGGTAGGCCAAGTAGCTTATGAGTTAGATCTGCCTTCAGAGTTAGAATCCGTCCACCCAAAAGATTTCACGTGTCCATGCTTCGCAAGTGTGTTGGAGATCCTTCCAGAATTGTACCTGTAAACGATGTCCAGGTTATTGAGAAGTTGTCCTATGAAGAGGTTACCCATTTCCATTCTGGACAGGCAAGTTCGAAGACTTAGAACCAAGGACGTAGCCTCAGTTAAAGTCCTGTGGAGAAACAATAATAGGGAAGAAATGACTTGGGAAGCTGAGGAAAATATGAAGTTCAGGTACCCACATTTGTTTCCACTTCCAAAAGAGCTCCAGCCAGAGACACCATTATCCTCAGGTATGTGATACTTCTGTGAATGGTTTCTTGGTCGCGTGTGGCCAATATGGGCATTGATGCTGTAGCCCTGTGAGGTATTGTATATTTTGGGTTGTTGTGACAGGATGGCAGTGGTACAATTACAGAGGAAACACTGGCAAAATTTTCGTAGAAATCCCTAAGATCTTAACATTCGAGGATGAATGTTCCTAAGGGGGGAAGGATGTTACACTCCGAAAAATTTCGCATTACCAAGACTGTAGACAGCTTAGTATGAACTCAAGGGAGAGAAAAGTTATACCAGGATTGGGGATGAAGATTATATTATATGAGTATAATAATAACATATATATGACATTTGAAGATTGTATGTCACGACCCCACCGGAGGGTATGACAAAATGCTTTAGGTGCTAACCCACCCGGTACCTCTTTATCGTACTCTCGTATTCACATCTGTGTGAGCCACATGGCTTACTTATAATTTATATGCATCAATAGTGCCAATCTCGTTGGGCAACAACACATTTATATTATCATCAATAACAATGCCCATATCCATATATACAAGGCGACGAGGCTATCAACATGATATACAAAATATAAGTCGACAAGGCTAAGGACATCTAATCATACACAACTGTCTACGAGCCTCTAAGGAGAGTATGTCACATCATATAAGCGGGACAGGACCCCGCCATGCCCATAGGTAAGTACATAAAAGAATAAATACCAAAAGCTGTAGCTCTGGATGAAATGGAGCTCCGCTATGTAGTCCTTGAACAAGATATCTATGGATCAAGCCTGTTTGCCTGTCCACCTGCTGGCATGACGCAACGTCCACAAACAAAAGGACGTCAGTACGAATAATGTACTAAGTATGTAAAGCATAATCAACATCATAATAAGAGCATAAGAGACATCATAAGAAATAGCATAAGATGGGAGAATCAGGAGATAATAGCCATCATTGTAATTACTTACTTGTCTTTCATAGGGACCTTCAATTTCTAGTGCGTGCTCATGTACATACATATATACATAAACAAATGTCCATATCCGTATCCAAATTCATATACATATTCGTATCCATATTCATATACATATTCGTATCCATAGCATACCCGACCATGAAGGTTCGGTGGTTTCACATACCCGGCCATGATAAGGCTCAGTGTCATACATACCTGGCCCTACCAAGGCTCAGTGTTATCCGTACCCAACTGCAGTGGTGTGCGCGCGATAGGTATCATACCCGGCCATATAAGCTCGATGTTACATAATAGTCATACATATTTAAATCCGTATACATAGGAGTTCATGAGTATCATCGTCATCATTGACATCATCATTTTCGTTATATTTATCCTTAGAGGATCAACTAACATATAAAAGAGGCAATAGAATCGTGAACGTATTGAGAATCGTAAGCTTTGGAAACCTTAGAGATAGAGTCATTTGGAAGACATTATGGAACTCATGAATGGATACATATAGCAAAGGAACCGTGCCTTAATGAAAGAAGGGTTAGCCTTACATACCTCTTTGACTTCTTAACTATTTAGCGTTCAACGTTGAAGCTTGAATAATCTACATTTAGAAGGATTCATACCATGGTTATGCCTTAATAACACTCTTCAATTCAAACTAGAATAATTCATGTTCTAATGAAAATAGGGCAGCATTTCCCCTATTTCGTCAACTTCCACTATATCTCAAAACAACTCCCAAACAACCACAATAATATCCACAATATCATAATCAAGTATTCACATTTGATCTAGCCAAAATTCATCCTTGTGTTCAACTTATGCTAGCAACTTCATACCCATTTTAGCACATTTTTATATAATGCTTCTTCAGCACCATTATTACTTTCCATAGCAATATTATACCCATATTATACTAAGAATCATAACTCAAAGTTAGCTTACTACCTAAAAACCTCATAGAAACTACATTTAGAACTCATCTTCCACTTTTCCTTCTACCCAAGTTGTTCAACAAATAAACATTCTTGATAATATGTAATAATCATGAAACCTAACCTTTTATCTCATAAGAATGAGCTTTGGATCAAGCTATCAACTTATATGAAAATCCTAGCTTCAATATCCAAAGAATTTTTGGAGTTTATTAACCCTAGCAAGACCTCTAGCACATGGGTATCTTGATTCTTGCTTATTGATATTTAATCTCTCTTGGATTTTGGCTTGGATTAGTTTATGGAGTGGAAGAGAGGGTTTTAGAGAGCCTTTGGATCTGTTTTGTAAAATAATATGTCCAAATGAAGTGGAAAGAATTTTATAAAGCGGAACTTAAACTCCCGTCGAGTAAAATTCGCGCCATTTTGACGGTCAGATAAATTCCTACGGACCGTCAAAATGGTCCGTAGAACTGCCCAGTCAAATATGGGTCACTGTGACCATTTGACGATTGGTTGTGTCCACTGACGGACCGCAGAATTTTCGCAGTATGTCAAAATTCTATGGGCTGTCAAATGTTCCCGCAGAAATTTTACGCCTACAAAACCGTCGTAGAATGGCCATAACTTTTTACTCGGACGTCACATTGACGAGCGGTTTGTTGCGTTGAAAACTAGACATGATGAAATTCAATTTGGATGAAAGAAACGCACCAAAACTCCTCATTATAGGAGATATGGCCCCACCAATTTGGACCAAAATTCTCCGAAAATTTTGCCAAGTTTTACCAAAGTTCCACAAACTCCATTCCTTTTTTTGTTTGTTCTTAAATCCTTCCATAGCTCATTTCATGGGCTTAAACCCCCATAACCATAATATGGGAACATGTAATCTCATAGATCCTAAGGTAACTCCCGTTTTCGCGATTAGGACTACTAACGCCTAACGAATCTCAACGGACGAAACTACGAGGTGTAACGTTCTCCCCCTCTTAGAAACATTCGTCCTCGAATGATAGACTCTTAGGAATTCTACAAAAATTTTGCCAGAGTTTCCCCTATAATATGGTACTACCATCCTACACAACAACCCAAAATACATCGCCTCACAGGGCTATTGTTATATCCCGTATTTTATACGTTCGGATATTTCAAGGTAGTCGTGGCAAAGATAAGGGAATGACCATCTCCCAAAATTATTTTAATGTACAAGTGGTTAGGAATATGATAGTATGGAAATATCGGGAAAAGTTAAGGGTAAAAAGAGGAATTCGCAAAATGGTTCACGAAATAATGCGAAGTGCCGTGGGCAAAACGGGAATTTCACACAAGGATCGTGATAAAGATTATATTATCTCGAGTATGAGAATGTATATATATGGAATTTGGAGAGCGTAGAAGTAAACCGGTTAACGTGATCACTCGAGGATAGCCCTTGTAACCATAAGCCAAGGTGGGGCCCGCCCATCGGGACGTTATAAAAGACATATAAAGAGATATATGGGTAGTACATGTGAAGTTGAGACAGTCTTAAGAAGGACCCATAAGCCAAAAATGAGTGTAAGCCCTCCAAAAGGACGATTTAAGAAAACGTTTCCGGATGACCTGACTTTAAGGGGCAAACACGGCATTATACGTTTGGAATTTGGGAAAACCCCGTAAATAAAAGTTGTAGATAATTGAATTAGCTTTCCAACGGTAGGTTGTGGACCCCGACACGATGTCGGAATCAAAAGTTATGGCCATTTTAAGAGAGAGACCTTAAGCTGCCAAAAAATAATAAAGAGAAACCGCGGGCCCCACATGGGGAGGTCGTGTGAAACCCCATGACTTAGGGGTATTAGCATAAATACCCCATAAATCCTATTTTTTCAGCAATATTAGCATTCTAAAATTTCTAGAATTCTCTCAAACTTCTCCCAAATATTATAGTTTGATAAATCAAGAATTTAACAAGATTTCGCCAAACTAGTCCGTGAAAGGTGATTGTTCTTCTTTCTACTCAAGTGTGCGTTGGAGAAAATTTATGTGGCTGAGTTTCTTCAAGTATAAGGTATTTTATTCATCCCATATCTTGTGTTGAGTTTATTTTAAGGTCTAGCAAGCTTTAAAAACGAAAATAGTTATGGAGAAGTAGTCATAAAGTGTTGTGTTGAAGCGATTGTGTTTATGGGCTGTTTGAACATGTTGTGGCCATGTGTATGGACTGATTTATATATGTAAAGATGGTATATAATATTGTTAGTTTGTTGGCGAGATTATACCTCGATTGGGACGAAAGGAAGTGCATGTTGTTGTTGTATGTTGAAAAACATCGTGTGGGATGTTTATGGAACATATTGTTATGAATAAAAGTGTTGTGATGTTGATATTATTGGCATGATTGTTGGTGTTGTTGTTGATAATTTGGCCGGGTTGAATTCCCGGATTGCCGTTGATTAAAAATTGGCCGAGTTAGATTCTCGGGGATGGTGTATTTACAGAGAGATGTCGCCGAAATTTCGCAGATAACAAGTAAATGTATTTGAAGGATTAAGAGAGGCATATGATAATGAACCTAACGATAGTGTCGATCTTCTTGAATGTAGACTAACAAGTTGGACGAACAAGCGTAGCTAGTAAGGCGCGGCGTGTATGTTAAGGCTCGTCCCTTTTCCTTCTATGGCATGAATCATACGTTGCGATTTTATAAATGCTCCCTTAGCGTCCTTATTTTCAAAAGTTAGAAGTTATGATTTCAAAGCATGATTTTCCTTCCTAAAAGTTTATGAATGATTCCAAAATATCCATTTTCTCCAAAATCCAAGTTTTACGATTTTCGAAAGTTTTATGACCAAAACAACGACTATGATTTTAGGATGACCATGATGATGCTAGATATGAGGAAATGACTAGAACGAATATGTCAAGGATATGTTCTTACCATGAATATGACGATATGAAATGTTAAGCTATTTTGGGATAATGACTATTTTAAAGGTTTCAAAGTATATGAAATGATATGTTATGACCCCGTTTTATGATTTCCGTAAATGTTATCCTTCATTGATAGTCTCGCCTTATTATTAGTCCTTTCAAGAGATAAAGCGCCCATGATTATTCCATAATACAATCGGAGGTTACCGACCTTACGTCACTCCGATAGAGCTATAGCTTTTCTTCGGCTCCCCCGCATGCTACGACATACGATACATGTATAAGTATACGTATATGTATATGTATACGGGGAAGACGGGAAAGGGTGCGCTTATAGGCGCACAAACACCGATCAGCCGGAGAATGATATGATATCGTCCCGACGCGGCCCGATAAGTAAGTTAAATGACGGAGCCGACGCCGGCAATATGGTATGTTCTATTTTCTTTATATATGAAAATGAGATGTTTTCAAGAAAGAATACGTACATGTATATACAAATGGATTGGCCGCACGTTCCGGCAAGAATGTATATGGATCGGGCCGCACGTTCCGCAAAGATAGTATATGGATCGGGCCGCACGTTCCGCAAGATTAAGCATGCATGATTCCGCCTTAAGAGGCACTCATACCTACAAAGTTACATACATGACATGCTCCATATGTACAAGATACTCTCTTACATGACATGCTCTACTTTTCATACCATGTTACCGTTCATGCCTTACATACTCGCACATTGCTCGTGCTGACCCCTCTTCTTCGGGGTCGCGTTTCATGCCGCCACAGTACACCCGCATGCACACGTGCCGTGCGATGATGTCCCAAGTAAGTTGGCAACTCCAATCATTCCGGGAGTGTCGTCGAGCCGTTGTGCTATGCTATGATGTCTTGTCCGGTTAGAGACTTTGGCATACATAGTCGGGGTTCGGGAGTCAATCCGTGCTATGATACAAGTTTTGTACAGCTACATATTTTATTTGATTTGAAAGCAAAGAAAGGAATTTTTCAAAGAATCCTATTATGTATACTTGACTTAGAGATTCAAAAAAAAAAAATTTAGTACGTAGTAAGAGTCGCCGGGTTCGCTTTCGCTCCCAACGGGGTCGGGTGCCCATCACACCCTAGTGGAGATCGGTGTGACAAAGTGGTATCGCAGCAGGTGCGGTCCTAAGGGATGTCCGCAAAGTCGTGTCGTGTCCGGTAGAAGTCTCGTTTATAGGTGTGTGTAGCCGGCCACATTTATAAACAGAGGTCGCGGGGCATCTAGGAATGGTCGACCTTCTTCGTCACGCGAGATCGTGCGATAGAGCAAGTCACAGGAGATAAGATCCCTTATACTAATCGTGGAATTCCGGCAGCATCCAAGATCGCGGAAAAAGGCGAGGATGACATACGGAAGTCAAAAGAGGTAGGACCGGATATATATTTGTTCTCGTATGCGAAGCCGGGAGCCGTATAGGAAAATAGATATACGCTGTGCGGAAAGTGAATATTGGGAAGAGAAAAGGGTAAAACGGTAAATGTAAAAGAAAGGACGTATTACGAAAATGTTTCTAAGCCGTAAGACTTCGACTTGATCCAACATGTAATAAAGGTCATGTGAGGAAGCGACGCGAAAACATCGGCGGCAAGGCACCGAATTCCGTGAAGTTTCGAGGTTAAGCGTGCTCAAAGTGAGGATGGGTGACCGGGAAGTTTATAAGAAATTTACACATTTGGACATAAGAGACAAATAAGAGGACAAGAGTAACCTAAGAGAGACTAGAGTGTATGGGATGCTTGGAAACCCAAGAGATGATGCGTAAGACGAGGTGGATTAGCTCGAAAAGAAACAAAGAGCGTGTATAACACAAAATCTAGAATTAGATAGGCTTGAATAGCATTTGGACGTATTTTGTGGGCTAGCCGATAGTAATTATATACATATTTATGTGAAGATGTAGGATATTCCAAAATGATTGTATAGGTGAATATTGGAGTTCCGAAGAACCCAAGACTATGGCAAGGAGGGCATTAATCAAACAAAGGAATCGAAGCCCGAGTGATAGCGAAAGTAAATGGTCCCGGTGTTAGGCGAGATAAGTTCGTTAGTGCCTCCGCGACGATTAAGACTAAAGAATCTAATAGTAATAGTTGGAAAGGAAGAGAGGAGTGAGCTAATGGAAAACAAGGAAACCGTAGGGTACGGAAGGGTGAACGATAAGACATTGCACAAAAAGGGAAGTAAGAAAATCTAGTGAGGGAAACCTCGAGAGAAGCTACCGACAAGACACGAGAATACTTGGGCCGAAATTTAAAAGATAGGTGTGAGAAGGGATAGAGTGTGGTAATATAGATCAAAAGGGAAGAGTGCGGAGTCCGAGGACCGATTCCAATAAGTAGGGCCGGGGATAGTAACTGCGATAAGGAATGTGAAGTAAGAGAAAAGGATGACTAAGCTTAGCGACGATGCAATGAAGCTCTAGTTTTGAAAGTAATATAAAGGAATAAATGTATAGCCATACTAGTATGGTTGCCTCAGGCATGGAAGAACTGTTCTGAGAAGATGACCTAGGAAAGGGCGAGATCTATGTGTTAGAAAGGAATAGTTCACGAGCTTTAGGACCCATATGAAGAGATAGCAAGAGAAAGAAGGTACTCGAAGGCGGTTAGCATGTAAGAAGCCCCAAAAGGGGGGGGGGGGGGGAGACCATATTATATTAGACCTAAAAAGGAATCGCAACACTATCAAGTACCATAAAAGGAAATCTATTAGCTTGGAATCGTAGTACAAAAATATGTCTGTGTCGCAAGAATACTTGGGAGAAAAGTAGAGCGAAATAACAATGAGTATACCAAGAGATAGACCCGAGGATAAAGGAATAGTCTACAAATAGCATTGGATCGTTAAGTAAAGATTGCATACCCAAACATGATTTCCGTTAAGGTGTGGGATGAACAATGTAGAATAAAAGAGATGGTCCGAGAAAGACAAGGGTAATGTGTTGGTTCAAGAAATTAGAAAACCCATGATATCGAACAAGGACTCATGAAAAGGTCAAGGAGTTCGATTATAAGGAAAACGAGGTAAAGGATAAGAAACGGCATAAAATAAGGAACAACTATAAACGGAACCCTCCCGTAGTATTATGACGCCATAGGCCGCCGAACATTCGAGGACGAATGTTCTAAAGTGGGGAGGATGTTATATCCCGTATTTTATACGTTCGGATATTTCAAGGTAGTCGTGGCAAAGATAAGGGAATGACCATCTCCCAAAATTATTTTAATGTACAAGTTGGTTAGGAATACGAGTAGTATGGAAATATCGGGAAAAGTTAAAAAAAGAGGAATTCGCAAAATGGTTCACGGAAATAATGCGGAAGGCCGTGGCAAAACGGAATTTCACACAAGGATCAGGGATAAAGATTATATTATCCGAGTATGAGAATGTATATATATGGAATTTGAGAGCGTAGGAAGTAAACCGGTTAACGTGATCACTCGAGGATAGCCCTTGTAACCATAAGCCAAGGTGGGGCCCGCCCATCGGGACGTTATAAAAGACATATAAAGAGATATATGGGTAGTACATGTGAAGTTGAGCAAGTCTTAAGAAGGACCCATAAGCCAAAAATGAGTGTAAGCCCTCCAAAAGGACGATTTAAGAAAACGTTTCCGATGACCCGACTTTAAGGGGCAAACACGGCATTATACGTTTGGAATTTGGGAAAACCCCCAGAAATAAAAGTTGTAGATAATTGAATTAGCTTTCCAACGGTAGGTTGTGGACCCCGACACGATGTCGGAATCAAAAGTTATGGCCATTTTAAGAGAGAGACCTTAAGCTGCCAAAAAATAATAAAGAGAAACCGCGGGCCCCACATGGGGAGGTCGGTGAAACCCGACTTAGGGGTGCTATAAATACCCCATAAATCCTATTTTTTCAGCAATATTAGCATTCTAAAATTTCTAGAATTCTCTCAAACTTCTCCCAAATATTATAGTTTGATAAATCAAGAATTTAACAAGATTTCGCCAAACTAGTCCGTGAAAGGTGATTGTTCTTCTTTCTACTCAAGTGTGGCGTTGGAGAAAATTTATGTGGCTGAGTTTCTTCAAGTATAAGGTATTTTATTCATCCCATATCTTGTGTTGAGTTTATTTTAAGGTCTAGCAAGCTTTAAAAACGAAAATAGTTATGGAGAAGGTCATAAAGTGTTGTGTTGAAGCGATTGTGTTTATGGGCTGTTTGAACATGTTGTGGCCATGTGTATGGACTGATTTATATATGTAAAGATGGTATATAATATTGTTAGTTTGTTGGCGAGATTATACTCCTCGATTGGGACGAAAGGAAGTGCATGTTGTTGTTGTATGTTGAAAAACATCGTGTGGGATGTTTATGGAACATATTGTTATGAATAAAAGTGTTGTGATGTTGATATTATTGGCATGATTGTTGGTGTTGTTGTTGATAATTTGGCCGGGTTGAATTCCCGGATTGCTGTTGATTAAAAATTGGCCGAGTTAGATTCTCGGGGATGGTGTATTTACAGAGGAGATACCGCCGAAATTTTGCGTATAACAAGTAAATGTATTTGAAGGATTAAGAGAGGCATATGATAATGAACCTAACGATAGTGTCGATCTTCTTGAATGTAGACTAACAAGTTGGACGAACAAGCGTAGCTAGTAAGGCGCGGCGCAGGTATGTTAAGGCTCGTCCCTTTTCCTTCTATGGCATGAATCATACGTTGCGATTTTATAAATGCTCCCTTAGCGTCCTTATTTTCAAAAGTTAGAAGTTATGATTTCAAAGCATGATTTTCCTTCCTAAAAGTTTATGAATGATTTCCAAAATATCCATTTTCTCCAAAATCCAAGTTTTACGATTTTCGAAAGTTTTATGACCAAAACAACGACTATGATTTTAGGATGACCATGATGATGCTAGATATGGAAATGACTAGAACGAATATGTCAAGGATATGTTCTTACCATGAATATGACGATATGAAATGTTAAGCTATTTTGGGATAATGACTATTTTAAAGGTTTCAAAGTATATGAAATGATATGTTATGACCCCGTTTTATGATTTCCAAATGTTATCCTTCATTGATAGTCTCGCCTTATTATTAGTCCTTTCAAGGCGAGATAAAGCGCCCATGATTATTCCATAATACAATCGGAGGTTACCGACCTTACGTCACTCCGATAGAGCTATAGCTTTTCTTCGGCTCCCCCGCATGCTACGACATGATACATGTATAAGTATACGTATATGTATATGTATATGGGGAAGATGGGGAAAGGGCAGCGCTATAGGCGCACCCCGCCCACCGATCTGAGAATGATATGATATCGTCCCGACGCGGATGCCCGACGCGGGATAAGTGGTTAAATGGATCGGAGCCGACGCCGGAATATGGTATGTTATATTTTCTTTATATATGAAAATGAGATGTTTTCAAGAAAGAATACGTACATGTATATACAAATGGATCGGGCCGCACGTTCCGCAAAGAATGTATGGATCGGCCGCACGTTCCGCAAGATAGTATATGGATCGGGCCGCACGTTCCGCGCATTAAGCATGCATGATTCCGCCTTAAGAGGCACTCATACCTACAAAGTTACAGCCTTCATACATGACATGCTCCATATGTACAAAAGATACTCTCTTACATGACATGCTCTACTTTTCATACCATGTTACCGTTCATGCCTTACATACTCGACATCGCTCGTGCCGACCCCTCTTCTTCTGGGTCGCGTTTCATGCCGCGTAGTACACCTGCGTACGAGAAGCCGTGTGGCAGATGATGTCCCAAAAGTTGGCAACTCCAATCATTCCGGAGTGTCGTCGAGTCGTTGTGCTATGCTATGATGTCTTGTCCGGTTAGAGACTTGCGTACATAGTCGTGGGTTCGGGAGTCAATCCGTGCTATGATACAAGTTTTGTACAATATTTTATTTGATTTGAAAGCAGCAAAGGAATTTTTCAGCAATCCTATTATGTATACTTGACTTAGAGATTCAAAAAAAAAAAAAATTTAGTACGTAGTAAGAGTCAGTGGGTTCGCTCGGCTCCGGTTACGGGGTCGGGTGCCCATCACACCCTAGTGAGATCGGGGTGTGACAGCTATAACAACACGACAATAACCATGGCCACACACGACCTAGAAAACATCAAGAAAAGCATTACATACCTGAGGTTAATGGCGTCTCTGCCTGAATCTTTTCTGAAGGTGAAAATAAATGCGGGTACCTAGACTTCATGTCCTCTTCGGATTCCCAAGTCATTTCCCTCTCTATATTATTCCTCCATAAAACTTTAACTCCAAGCTTTTTGGTTCGAGCTTTCATACTTGCCTATCTACAATGGCAATGGGGACTTCTTTATAAGACAATTGTTTAGTAACTTGGACATCATCTATTGGCACAATTCTAGAAGGATCTCCAATACACTTACGAAGCATCGATATATGGAAAATTGGATGGACTGAATCCAAATCCGCTAGTAGGTCTAATTCATAAGCTGCTTGGCCTATCTTGCGTACAATCTCATAAGGTCTAATGTACTGGGGACTAGGCTTGCCCTTTTTGCCAAATCTCATGACGCCCTTCATTGGAGACACCTTCAAGAATACCCAATCTTTCACTTGGAACTCTAAGTCTCTTCTACGATTATCTGCATAGGATTTCGACGACTCCGAGTCGTTAATAATCGATCCCCGTATAAGCTTGACTTTCTCTATAGCTTGCTGGACTAAGTCTGGTCCTATCAATTTGGTCTCTCCTACTTCGAACCACCCAATTGGAGATCTACACTTTCTCCCATATAAAGCCTCATACGGTGCCATTTGGATGCTGGAGTGATAACTATTGTTATAAGCGAATTCAATAAGTGGTAAGTGATCATCCCAACTACCTCTAAAATCCAATTCACATGCTCGTAACATATCCTCAAGAGGCTGAATGGTACGTTCAGCTTGCCCTGTTATATCCCGTATTTTTAAACATTGGGATATTTTAAAGTTAATCGCGACAAGTCAAGGACAAGACTATTTTGGGATCCGAGGTAGAGACTTTTAACCTCCGATTTTATTTTAATGCACAAAGTGCTTATAAATTTTATTTGATATAGAAATATTATTGGAGATTAGGGATTAATTAACCATGATTAGATTATTAAGTGGGATTAACAACTTAATTACTTCACTAATAGGTCATTAGTGGTCGTGGGCCACACACATGGCTTGGCCAAATTTGATTGGCTCAGCCATGAGTGGGGACACGTGTCCACATTGTAGAAAGAATATTTAAGGCAAGTCGATGACAAGGAACCATTTTATCATCTTCAACAAACATAGAAACCTAGAGAGGAGAGAGAACCTCGGCCATGGCTGGCCGAGAATGATCTTGCAAAACTTTGATCAAAAAAATATTTTCTTCAAGCATTTTAACTCATTAGAAGGTGTATAACAACGTGGAGTAGTCATTGAGTGGCAAGAACAAGTATTAATTCAAAGCACAAATTTATCCAAGTTGAGAAGTCAAGTGTTAAAGGTAAAGTTTAATTTTCTTTTGCATGAATTAGGAGTGGTTTTGAACGTGTTGTAGTGTGTAGAAATGAATGAAAAATTATGGGAATTATGTATGTTGGTATTGAGGCCGTGTGTAGGGCTGTTTGTGTATGAAATGGTGAATCGATTTTACTTGGTATTTTGGTTGTTGTTGTTATGGATTGTATGGTGAGAATGAAGGTTTAATGGTTCAAGTTGGAGTTGTAATTGGTTGTGGGCTGTTGTAGAAGCTAATATGATGTTAATATAGTTTCTTGCACTTATGTAAATGATATTGTTAACGTGTGGTTGTTGGTGTAGTTTATGAAATTGGAAGGAAAGAATGTGTTGTTGTTGTTCTTATTGAACTTGGAAGATTCTATGTCATATTGTGTGTTGGTCAATCGTTTTGGAATGTTGTATGGGGCGTTTGGAGTGTCCTCAGTTCTGTTTGAATAGTCTCGGTTGATACTTGAATGCATGATTAATGATGTTGTCTTGGTTGTACGTAGTTGGTTTGAATATAAACAAACGTCGTTTAATTGTCTAGAAAAGGAGTTACTAACATTAGAATGCGTTTTGAACCTCTTCGTAGTTTAATCGTAGTTCTGACGTCTTAATATAGGTTGTGATACTATTGGTTAGCGTATACGTGTTGTGTTACGGTAAAACGCTAAAGGTATGTAAATCCTATTGTTTCTTTCTTTTTGGCATGTCCAGATGTAAGTATGAAACAATACGAGCTTTGGGGTAACTCATTCATAAGTTCCGAGCATGTTTATGATTCTTATTCACTTCTTGATGTTAGACTTCTTAACATAGTCGAGCTACCGCCCTCGAGTTTCTATATGATTGGATAGTAAACAATGCGTAAAGTTCCTATTCTTGAAAGACTTCACAATAACTAATGACCATAACTTTCATAAGCTGTTTCGTATTAATTTGATACATGTCTATGATCCCTGAGGCTTTATTTTGATATAGTTTATAATGATGTTCAAAGAGTACTTAATATGGCTATCATCCTGATACTCGAGCATTGGTTAGTCTACTTATCTATTGAGTCTCAAAAGATGGTTTATATGCATATGGTTATTCACTACTTTGCTCGTGCATACTGTTATTACATCTTTCACCGAGTCCCTCACTAGAGGGCCGGGTACGGTATATATATATTATGGTGTTATGCTGTGTTATGGTGTTATGTTGTGATACGGAGTTATGCTGTGATACGGAGCTATGCTGTGATACGGAGTTATGCTGTGATACGGAGTTATGCCGTGATACGGAGTTATGCTGTGTTTCTGGAGTATGCTGTGTTATGGCGCCAAAGACGGGGTGGCGACCAGGTTCACCGAGTCCTATAATGGGCCGGATATGATATATGATATTTGTATGCATGATTTGTGTTTCAAAAGCAAGCATTTTGGTATTATGGTTATTGTACTCATTTTATGTACTTTTTATTTCGGTTATAATCATTTACTGCATTTCGTACTTTATATACTCGCACATATTTCGTCATCGAATTTCTTTCGGGGGGGGGGGGCGCGTTTGGCGTGCCGCGGTACGGACGCTCTTTTGGTGATCCGCCACTTGGGATATCTATTCTCCTGCTATCCGGGAGAGTGCTCCCTTGTTCCGGAGACCCATATTTTTGGTACAAATTCTTTTGTTGTATATATACGCTTAGCCGGAGGTACGGCGGGACCACAAATGTCCGCACATATGATACCGTTGTCACTCTTGTAGGTCTATAGACATATGTGTGGGTACGTATATAGTTGCTTCTTAGTCGTGTATATACGACTTATGTTGGGACGTTCCCATTCGTAGTGGCAGCCTCGCGTATGTATATATATAGTCAGCGTTCCTTCTATTACGTTATGATAGCTTATTACTATGTACGATGTTATCCTGGTAGTCGTGACTCTTAATAGAAACATGTTGTCTAGATATATATATATATATATATATGCGCGCTTTGAGACGACGTCTTGCCCTTTTATACGAGTTCCTTAATACGCACAAGGACTGGACATATCTAACAAGGTGTATACGAGTGTCCAACTCGGCACTAGTCACAGTCATACTGATCGGGGTCGTGACAAATTATACCTTATGAATGCAATCTTCATATTTTTGAACCTTTATTAGATACGCAAATCTGATACAACCCCGAACTTTTCGACGCAAAACCTATAGCCTCATATAATACCCCTTTGACCATCGAATCTCCCATGTAACACCTCGATATGCCCATAACAATTCTGATAGTATCAAATCTTACATCTACTGCTCTAAACCTTACGCAACTACTCACAAGTCCTTAATATCCAAAAGTGCTCACCCAAGCTATCCAAGCCAATTTTATCAAAATAACAATAAAACTACCACGAATACGGTCTCATCTCGAAAATATAACTCTAGCCCTTACATAATAGGGATTTCCACAATTCCTTTCTCTTAAACCAAACTAACTTATCCACTGAAGAGTGTTACGAAATTACCCAACTGTGTAACACACAAGCCACTCCCATAAGCCTTAATATGTCAGTTACCCGGGGAAAAAAAATCTCACTAGTCGTTGATCATGAAACCTCATGGAACTTCATCATAACACTTAATCCATTATATCACTTAGTCCTTTTCTGTAGACTCCCTTCTTTAAGCGTATTCATGATCACACCTCGTCTAAAATATGTAAGACAACATCTCCACAACCTATATTGACCCAAGTATCCCCGAAGATGTACTTTATTTTTACTGATTATCCATCAACTATACTTTGTCCTGACTCTTCAATCTCAATTCCAACTGGAATCACAATCATCATCACCGCTTCAACCATTTCTCGACCCCACCACAGAATACCGCATAATCATAAGTCTTGCAAAACTAGCCGAGTCAATCGAGATTGTAAGAGTTACTGATACACTAGAGTTCCCTTAACTCACTCAACTCTAAAATTAAGTACTTTCTAAATCCAAGCGTCGTATCACATACACAAACTACTTCAATGTCCGCACATACCTCCACCAAGGTGTTGCTCAAATTCTTAACTCAAATTCCAAAATGTTTCATCACGACCCAACCTAGGGCTATGACAAGTGACCAGTTTACCCCGGGCTCCGAGAACTCAACCCTTGCTACTTACACTCGAATAAGGGCAATTTGGCGATTTTTTTTTTTTTTTGTCC
>NW_026718428.1:0-12444 GCF_029784015.1 Lycium ferocissimum | reverse complement strand
AAAAAAGTTATATAATCAAAATTTTGGATTTTGGGACAAAAACCAAAATTTCTAAAAAAAATTTAAATTATTTGAACCCTTCAAAGATTGAAAATGTAAAGTAAAAACATCTTTCCTCGTATCCACTGAAACCCCAGAAGAAGAAACAATGAACAGAAAGGGAAACAAAAGGTAAAGAAAAAAAGGCCCTAATGGTAAAAAAACCACCATGGTTGAACTCCCAGAAGGTTTTGGGCTAATATACACAATTTGGTCGAGATATATGGAAACTGCACAGAAATTATATTGGAGGGAATAAAAGGGGAACCTTCAATGGGCGAGTCATTCTGGGAGATATTTGGGGAACCCCTCGTTGCCTTACGACTTAAAAAAAATGTGTATTCATGCTGTTGATCGCACCCGGTCAAGTTTTGATATCAATTTGGTATTTTGCTAATGAAGTTTTGTAAAAAGGGTATTTTTTTTTTTATTTGTTTTCCTTTTTTTAAATTTTTTTTTTTCTTTTTCTTTTAAAGTATGCCCTGTTTGAAAAAGTGGGGATCGGTGGGGTGAAAAGTCCCCATCATGGTGAAATAGAAAATAAACCTTTGGGGGTTTTTGGTAGAAAAAAAATGTTTTTTTAAAAAAAGTTCCTTACTTACAGTGTTTGTTAAAAAAAAAAAGAATATCGCCATATTGAAATATTTCCTTTGTGATATAAAAAAA
The DNA here is from genome assembly GCF_029784015.1 of Lycium ferocissimum. Classification (NCBI taxonomy): domain Eukaryota; kingdom Viridiplantae; phylum Streptophyta; class Magnoliopsida; order Solanales; family Solanaceae; genus Lycium; species Lycium ferocissimum. The sequence goes on along the minus strand of NW_026718428.1, from coordinate 11,739 downwards.
CACATGGGGCTGGGGGGGGGGTGGAGGGGGGGAAAGGGGATGGTAGGAGTTGGGGGTTGAGGCGGGTGGGTGGGGGGAAATGGACGGGTTAATTTTTTCCTTTTTTAATTAAAATATTTTCCCTTTTAACTTGTTTCAAAGAATTTTTTAAAAAACGTTTTATATAACATTATGTTTTTAAGTTAACGTAGAAAATTTCATACATATCAATATATGGTTTAAAATCGTGTTTTAAAAGCAAAACCCCTACAAAGACAAGGTCCGGGGGCTTTGGAAAAAAAAGGAAAAGAGGGGAATCCCCTTTAAAAAAAACCAATTTGTGGTTGAAAATATGATACCATATATAATTTTAGTACGTCTATTTTAACAATCAAAATTTAACATCCCCTATAAAAAAATGTTGATATTACTCTAAATCCTCAATGTTAAAATTTGATGTGATTCTGGTGCGAGAATGATAAACTGAACCACAATCAGGGAAGTAAGATATGATACAAGAATATGTTTAAGAAATAGAAAGGAGGAGAATAGACTTAGAAAAAAAGAAAGGATAATCTAATAATTAAAATGTAATAATTATTCGATTTAACCCAAGGAAGAGATATTGAACTCATACAAGGAAACTTACCCAAGTAATCAAGAGGGTTCAATTGAAGAGAAAAAGGGGTTTCCCAAAAACCCCAACGGAGCTAAACAAATGTTCATTCAAAAACAAAATAAGGAATGAAACGACATAGTCGATTTTGACTAAACTAGGCTTAAGAGGACTAATAGATATTACAAAAATACCCTAATGAAATAAGGGCCCTTTCTTAGTCTTCTTAAGGATGATGGAAGCACTATAAAGCATAGCCTCTTTTGCATAAATAGCCCTTCCACAAGCTATCTTAATATCTCGAAATGGTCTTAGAGTCTTCCACCCAAGCTATCTTCCATTCTTGAAATTCGTCCTATGTTGACCTTCCGATTTCAGAACCATCTTAATCAAGGTGCGCGAAGATGTGCCGACTTTTGACGTTGGATGCTTCGAATTGGTTTCCCATGCCCTCTAAGCATCCAAGTAGTGACTTGATGCAAAGTCCATGAACTCCCTAGCTCGGCTATGTTGGGTCTTGATGGGCTTGCTTGCATCAAGATTTAAAGATCCACAGGATCATTTAGCGTCATTGTGAAGCTCAAATTTATTTGAAGTGGATGTTTGTCTATGGGGGACACCCTCCTTTGCTCCCTTTGAACATGCTCTCAAAGAACAATAGTTGGAAGGACTAAAGGGCTTCCTAATTATAACGTCTTTATACATGATATTTGATTGAACATAAGTTTTTTTGATAAGTAAAGGTTAATTTTATTTCATGAAGGCCTAATACATAGTTTACCCTCGAGCTTGTTTTGAAATCCCTAATACACACCTTCCCTTTTAGGAAAACCTTTTATACACCCAAAACTTTCAGACACCCCCTTTTTTCCACGTGGCACGCGTGTTTTACGCACAAAATAGCTGAGTGGAAGCCAAAACAATGTGTCTGAAGCTTCATTGAATGCCACCTGCTCCATTTTATTTTTATTTTCTATTTTTTTAGATTATCGTCTTCATTGTCAAGAACATCAGAAAAACAGTAAAAATGGAGATGGACTCTATACATCAATAAGAAATAAACAACAACGAAAAGCATGGAAAAGTTTTATTCTTAGTGCGACTAATATTCATAATAGATGTTCCACCAACTTTATGTGGGACTAAGCTATCGTTTGGACATAGATTTATTTTGAAACTTGAAAAAAAGATTTTTTAAGTTGTGTTGAAAAATAATTTTTGGAAGTTGCGGTTGTGTTTTGACATCTTTTTACTTAAAAAAAGAGTTGAAGCTTTGTGAGTGGATGAAATATTTTCCCCAAAAACTGGTTAAAAACTGGCCAAACCAGTTTGGAACTTGAAAATTTTCAATCAAATTCCATGAACAAACAATGTTTTCAATTTTTTCCTGAAAAAGAAAATAAATCTATGTCCAAACGGTAGCTAATGAAAGGGTTAATACTCATAAATGTTGTAGAATTTATAAATTAATCACCATAAGAAAAAGGGGGGGAGAAGAAGAAATGGTGTTTTGGTGCACATTCCATTTCCCAAATTTTAGTTGTTTTTACTCTTTCAACATTGAATATCCATCAGGGAAAAATTTCTCTTTCATTGTTCTTGTCACTGCTCGGCGATGGCTTTTATGGAGTTGTTTACTGGTAGGGTGAAAAGAGTTTTGGGATGAGAGATGGCCGACGGCGACTGTGGGATTTTGTTTATGTGGGTAGAAGAGGGAGGAATGGAGAAATGAAGATGATGGAGAGGTGGCCACCGGTGGTTGGAATTTGTTGGGAAGATGAAATTTTTTTTTTTTTTAAGTTAAGACACATTTTATGTGTCCTTTGGGGCGTATTTTAAATTTTAAAACTGGTCAACAAAAAACCCCGGGGAAAAATGTTTGGTGCTTGGCCCTAAAAGGGGGATTTTTCGGGATTGGGATACAAGCTTTTTGTTTTAAACCTTTCATAAATAAACAATCCAAATTGGTACCATCAGTACAAATAAACGGGGGCTAAACCCTTACAACGGAGGAATCAAGAACTTAACATAACTTTTTAAATAGAAGAGCTTACACCAAGTCATAAGTTTTGAAACATCTGTTCTTCAAATTTAACAGTTTTCAAACCCCCTCAAACCCCAAAGTTTTTTTAACCATATTGCCCATAATAAAAAGGGGAATGTCACCCCAAGTTTTTTTAGCCTTCCTTTCGGCTGCCCCTTAAATATAAAGGCTTGCTTCACATTAGCAAATGAAAACTACACTGTAAAACAAAAAAAATTTCCACCCCAAACATCAGAAATTACAAATACTACCTTACAAATCAAAAAGGCATCAACTAAGGAAGTTATATCAATTTAAATATTAAGAGCAAAACTCATGGGACCTCTCGTGGGAAAAATAAAAAAAAAGATAAAGGGTTATCACAAATCTCCTTTTGGAAAAAAAAAAAAAATTTTTGTTTAAAATTCCCATCTTGCAGTTGCAGTAAGGGGAAAATTTTGTTGGCCTCTATATTCTTTTTTCAATTAGTTATTTTGGTTTTTTTCACTTCCGGGTTTTTTTACCTTAAAATTCGTTTTCCCCCTTTCCTTCATCCACCTCCCCAAAAAAAAAAAAATCCCCAAAAACTGCTTTTCTGATACAATATCTGTGGAGACAGCTTTCATGTATTATCTTTTTTTGGGTTTATAAAAAAAGAAAAATATTGTATTCATCCCATTGTATATTTGCACTAATCTTCTGTATTAGAAATTGTGTTTGGAAATCTTGTTTAATCCTCCATTAATTCAATTTTCTTTTATTCACCAGATCGGGAAAACAAAACATTGTTTGCATGTTGCTAGGGTTGGTATTGACTTGAAAGCATTAAAAAGCCCATTGTTAGAAGAGTTGATTAACACACTGATATCACTCAGAAATTAAAATTTTGGGGCCTCTTCCCAGGTTAAAGTTGTTTGAAATAAACAATTTATCGGGACATTATTTGGACTTAAATGATGATTCTGATGAAGATATAATTCTGATAAAGATGATGACCCTGATGAAGGAGATAAAAATAATATGGCTCAGCTATTTAAAAACCTGTGCTTTACCCCTTCAGCTCTTTGGGGAACTGGATGACAACTGAAGGTTGAAAATTTTTTTAGGTTGTCCTAATCTTGTATCACTTGACCTGCGGGGTGCGAAAGTTCTTCAACGAAGTTTTGAGTGAAATTTCTCAACATTAAAGATGTGAAGCCCCTGATTCTCTCCCGGTTGTAAATTTTCGTTTGAGTCTCGAGATACGGGGGGGCGGTATAAACTTTCCTATGAAAACATGTATGATGATTTTCTTTTTTTTTAAAAAGATCTACTAGTGGTCATGCAAACTTGCCTCGTTATGAAGTTGTGGCTTCTTTGGTTATCAGATTTGAACAGTTCTTCATGTGTTCACTGATCATTTTATCAAGTGTACCATTTTTTCCTTATTGGTATTATGGGTGAACTTCAACCCCCCAAGGATACAATGCTGAAATAGTGTTTCACAATTTCCTATCGTCTCTATTCAGTTTCCTGCCCAAAGCAGCAGTAATTATTCCCGGGTTCTTGTGTTGCAGACTTTCCTTTTCTTTAATTATCTTCCCCCTAAACCACTGATTGTAATTTTTTGCAAATCATTTTGAGCCAAAATAATTTGTGTGTAAATCAATCTTTGGGGAAAAGGCTGCTCACAGAATTGAAGCACTGTTTTAGCCCTTCATAAAAGGTTTCGTGGGACATGCAGTTTTATCTATATTAACTAAATATTCACTATACTGTCAGCAACATTATCTTTCCTGGGGATTTAGCTGATTTCTAATTTTTTGTTCAATCAAAGGAAACTCATTAAGATCTTAATGGTTCTTGATGGTAATGTTTTTTGTCTGATCTCAAACTTGAAAGACTTTTGGGCTAACAATTACCCAACAAACAAAAAAAGGTTATTCAAAATTTTTTATGCATAGGTCAGACATTTAATGCAAATGAAGTTTGTGTTAATATTTTTCATTCAAACTTGCTGAATAGCTGAAACACTAGTCTTCAAAATTGGTCAGTGTGTCTGCAAATGATCATATGGGCAGAAGCATTTGATCAGTAGAATTTGCTAAGTAGAAAGTTCGATGCTCAGTGGGATCAAATTTAATATTCTCCTTGGTTTCTTAACTTTTTAATTCCTTTGCTGTTTCTATAACTCCCAGAATAAACGTTTTAGCTCCTCTAGGAAAGAGTGACAAATTTACATTCTTGGTATAAACTATCAATGTACGTAATTATCGTCTTCTACAATTAAATTTGACTTTTCTACTAGTGGTTTTTACCAGAAGAAGGGAGAAATACGTTATTTCCGATAAAACGAAATTTTTTTAAAAACTATTTAAAAAATCGAATCCCTTGGACAGAGAGTTTTGAGTTTTTTTGCGAGTCTGCACCAAATAATAAAAAAACTCCTCTTGGGGGGTGAATAACTATAATAGATACTTATCCTTTTTTATTTATGCACTTCAATTAATTCATTATATTATTTGACACCTGTATTTTAATAAGGTGTGGGGGCATAGTAAATTTTCTTTCATAGCATAAATTTTTTATCAATATAATTTAATAACAGTAAAAAAAAATTAAAAACAGTAAAATAGTTTTATTATATTATCGTTTTTTTCAAATTTTAGTGTTAATATTTTTTCATAGTCGTTAGACGTATTGTTGCTGGAAGGGGTTCGTTTTTTTAAAAATTTTTTTTTTAAAAACCAATTGCATTTTCGTCATATTATTTAAAAATGGAAAAAGGGCATAAGATCAAAAAAAGTTCTTAATTTATTTCAGTTTTTTAAAATATATGTTTAACTATACTAATGAATTAAAGTTATCAGGTGCAAGTACTTGGGTTGAAAAAAAGTTATCCTCGATAGAACCACATTGAGAGCATTTTTGTAACAATGCTCGGTTCTGCTTCGGTTTTTCCACCACTTTAAAGACACTGTCTATATATAGCTTCCACTCATTATTCATACTTCTCTACAAGGAAAAGGTGAAAATAAGAATCAGGCGGTATGGAGAAAAAACCACCATGGTTGGAACTGACGGATGATGTTTGGGGTAACATATTGTACAGGCTGGGTGCTAAAGAGATATTGCTGACAGCACAGAATGTGTGCACTATGTGGAGGCGAGTGTGCAAAGACCTTTCCGTGTGGCGTATCATCTATTGACCTGTCCAACCTTCAGCCTTGGTGACTTCCTAGGAACCAACATGAGTTACAAGTTCAGAGAAATGTGCCGCCATGTCATTGACCGCAGCCAAGGCGAACTAGTTAAACTCAAAATGGCCTACTTCGTTACGGAAGAGTTGCTTGCTTATGTAGCGGAGAGGTAAATTCTAGCATTCTTAGTTCAGCCTTATACTGGCATTGTATGTTTGTTGGTGGTAGTGGCTTCCGGTATTATTACATTGTCGTTCTAGTTTTATATTTGGAATTTGAAGTGGTGTTTGATATGCATGTCACTTGAAAAAGTGTCAGAAGTTTTTGTGAGTTGAAAAAGTTTTTCACTTGTATTTGATTTAATTCACACTTAAAAAACGTGTATTCAAAATGTAACTGAAAAATCAGTCCAAGATATAACTAAACAAGTTTCGAGAAAAGGAAAAAAAGTTATAGGTATAAATGGATCCTAAGCTGCTCCTTTAGAGGCAAGAATCTAAACAATGTCAGAAAGTTGTTTACAATTTAAATATTCCATTAATTAGCGCAAAATCCATGGCTCGTTCAGTAGGCTGCATGAAATAGATCAATATTTATTTGAGTGCTGCTATTTGGCAAAGCTCATTTTGTCAAAATTGGCGATAGGAACTAAAATGACCAAAATATCCCTCCCACAGGATCCAAAATAGTCAACTTCTCTCCAAATTTTCCCTTCAATGTAGTGTAAATGATTAAAGTAGGCCGTACAAACATTATTGACAATATTTAAATGAGATACGTACACTATATATTCTACATAATTGTTCGAGTGGCACCTAAACATATCCTGACTTTTTTTCTTTCGTTATACGGTGGCAACTAAACAGGTATACTATATTTTTTTCTTTCATTATATGGTGTGCCAACCTAAACAATAGACAAAGCCTTAATTCTTTTTCCTTTTTTTTTTTTTTTAGAGATATTTACCCACTAAACCAGTTAGTAAGAATTCTATACAAGAATAACAAATCTTTTTAAAAGTAACAAATATAGCACTTTGAAAAGGAAAAAATATAAATACAATAATAAACTCGATTAAAGCCAACCCTCTCCATTAAAATTAATAAATCTTTTTTCATTAATACAATTTTACTCATTTACAATTTTCTCCCCTTCCACAATGATCCCCTCTCCCCCCTTAATTTTATGATATTTTTTTTAAATTTAAATTTTTTTATGCTGATATTTTTCTTAAAAAACATTTCGTATGTTTCAAATATATTATCTTTAAATATTTTAAATATGTTAATATTTCATCAATATATTATCATTTTTAAGTTCCTTTTCATTTATTATTCAAAGTATATGAATTGTACATATACAATATTTTATACAATGTTAATGTTCATCAATATTATATATAGTTCCAAATTTTTTATCCAAATATACAAATTGTGTTTACGGGATAAATTTTTACAAAAATATATATTTCACATATACTATTGTTAAAAATTTAAATTTTCAAAAGGGGATAAACATTATAAACAAAAAAATTTTTCTAAATAGAATCCGTAACACGGAGAAATAAATGCATTAATCAAATTTAAATTCAAAGAAAAAAAATAATTGGATTAGTCCACACCTTTTCTTTTGGAAATAAAACAAATTGACTTTGCCCTTTAAAAATTTGCATGTATTTAATTCTACGTTTTAGGCATGAATTATGGGGGTTTTTTTCTAAATGTTGTCGTCCTTATTTTTAGGAGATCTTTTTTAAAGGGTTTTTGCTATTTAGGTAGTTTGCCCCTTTGGGAAAAATTTTAAAAAGGAACATTTCTCTAAAAAAAACATTTGATCAAATATTCAATTGCAAAAAAAAGTAACTATAGCAATCATCGTAGATAGTTCTATTCAATTTTAATCATATATACTTTTTAAAATTTATAAAAAAAGAAAAATGCTATAACAATTAGAGTTTAATTTTTAATAGAGTCCACACATACAATGTTTTTCGGGGGGTTATTTAAATAATGTCTAAGGGGGGGATTTTTAAATTAAAGACGATTATTTAGAAAAAAAAAATCCCTCTAGAAAATTTTTTAAACATTACACAGAGGGCTAAACGTCGCAACCTAAACATTAAAACGTCATTATATTGTTCCCTGGGAAATCCTACTAAGGGGTAAAATTAGAGGGTTTCCTTTTTTTTTTGAAAAGTAAAAAATCAATACGTAATATTGAATAGGAGAGGCTTTTAAATATTTGAATATTTTTGTCAAAATCTAACATGCAATGCAAAAAAAAAAGATAAACTTCAGGGAAAAAGAGGGATTGGTATGTTTATAGCCCAAAAACAAGCTAGAAAATAAAAGGGTCCCCGAGCCTTTTTGTAACTATTTTTCCCCCTGAGGCTTGATACTCCCCAACGTTGGCTGGGGGTTGGGTGTTTTATTTTATTCCTTCTTTTTTTAGTTGTGATGGTAAAAAAATTTAACAAGGTTATTCCCAAAAAAAAAAAAAAATACTAAAAAAAAATTAATTACTTTTGTGGAATACTATTTTTTTGACTCGTTTTTGGAAATAATGGATAAAAGTATTTTTTTTTTTTAGAGTCAATAAGTATACTATTTGATTTCCGAATTATTAATTTAAAGAATGTCTAACGGGGAATCGGGGAAAAAAGTTAAGTGCAGATATGGGGTGGGTATTTCAACAAATTGGTACCCCAGTTTAAATCTGGTTTAGTTCGAGTCTGGTAGCGCAAAAAAAATAATAATTGGGGTTTTTCCCTTTAGTTACAACATTGTTGAGGATGCTTTCGATAGTGTATTTTTTTTCCTTTTTAGATCTAAACCTATAATAATTATTTTATCTTCTTTTAAGTTAATAGAATCAAAAGAGGAAATCAACATGAAATTTAAATTTTTATAAAAACAGTGAGATTAGGATGAAAATAAAGAAAATTTAAATTAATTTTGTTTATCCTATAAGATGCCCTAGATGGGTTCTTTGATTGGGGCTAACATTTTTTTTTTCCCAGAAAGATCTTATTAAACAAAAATGGCTTAATGACTTTGGGTTTATTTAAAAATGCAAATAACATGCTTATGGATGAAAAATTTCGTAGAGGTAATCTCATCTCATCCTTCCCCAAATTCATATTATTCCTAGATGAAAAGATCAATATATATATATATATATATGTATGAAGTTGATCTAATTTAACTTTCTAAAGAGAATGAGATTAGGTTAACTATTATCTAAGTGTGGGGGGTGACAAATTGATTTCTTAATTGTTCAAACTGGGATTTCATGCAAAAGGGCTAACACAAATGATTTACCAAAGTCATCTTTTGTAATTTTTAGTGCAAAAAGGAAAATAAAAATAAATTTGAGAACTGCTATAATTTTTGTTACAAATACGTATTTTGATCAATGCCAAAACACATTTTATAACCTTGATTAGCTTTAATATTTTAAAAATGAGAAAAATAACATGAGGTTGAAACAATCCTATGGTAATGGGGTAAAAGGTGGTTCCGGTACTGTGTGGCTATTTATTTACTAAACTTGTCAATTTAGGAGGCCGTAAAGAAAAAAATATGCGAATAGAGCGGATGATCTTAATAGATGCGAAAATAATAGATGCATAGAAACGATGATGGGAATAAACTAAGGCGTAAACAATTTCCGGGAAAACATATCGTTTCATTCGCATCTATTTATTTCTTTATAGATTTCTAAGTTGTATTTATAAATCAATTAGCCCCTTAGTGATTTGAAACCATCTACTTACCCCCTTACATAGAATTGTTTCAACTTTTTCTGTTATTTTTCTCATTTTAAAATATTAACGCATGCTAATCAAGGTTATAAAATGTGTTTTTGACATTGAATGCAAAATACATGTGTTTTGTAACAAAAAATTGCAACAGTTCTCAAATTTATTTTTATTTTCTTCTTTTTGCACTAAAAATTACAAAAGATGACTTTGGTAAATCATTTGTGTTAGCCCTTTGGCATGAAATCCCAGTTTGAACAATTTATTAAATCAATTAGTCACACCCCACACTTATTTAAAGTTAACCTAATTTCATTTGGCCTTGATGAAGAGTTAAATTGATCAACTTCAAATATATATATATATATTGATCTTTTCATCTACAGTAGTAATATGAAGTTGAGAGTAGGATGATTCCCTCGACACTCTGTGTATAGCCTATTCATCATATAAGCATGTTGTTTGCACTTTTCAATCAATCAATGATCATTGAGCATTTTCTTTCCATAATATCTTTCAGGTTGCATAACAAAATGCTTATTCCCAATCACATGAGTAGCCATCTATGGCATGCATTGCATGGATATCAAGCAAAATATTTTCACCTTCACCTATTTACTTACACCAAATCTAAACTTAATTTTATCCTAATTAATTGATTTTGAGAAGATTAATTTGTCATGTTTTTAATAACTTATAAAAAATTTTATTGTCTTTTAGAAGCCAAAAAAAAAAAAAATACACTATTAGAAAGCATCCTCAAAATGTTTGTAACTCGGAAAAACCCCCCCGGACCAGACTCAACCCCGGGACCAGACGTTAAAACTAACTAACAATTTGCTCAATAATTCCCCTTTTTCCCGATCTATTTTTTTTTTTTAAGACTTAAGTTGACTTTTTAAATCAATTAGCCACCTCAAAAAAAATGCTTATTTCCAATGCACTAGTCGATTGGTAACGTCAATATAAAAGTGTACACACGTATGAAATATAATTTCCCCAACTTGAGTGGGGGTCATCCCAATGGGAACAATATAATGGGGGTTTTAAAACAAGTAAAATTCTACCAACTAAGCAAAACAAACATTTTCAATATTTATTTTTGGTTTTAAAACAAAAAAGATAAAACTAACTAAAAAGGGGGGGAAAAGATCATGGCCAAAGTATGGATCAAGGAAATTCCTCAAGTGATCAAATTATTTCAGATTTTAAACCAGAGTGAGTTTATGCTAATTAGATAATGATCTCAAAAATCTCATTAAATGTCTCTCGCCCAAAATAAAAATTTTCCCTCTAAACTTTCTCAAGCCTTAGAGGGGATATTTAACACAAACAATATAATCTCAAATCTTTTTCTTGTTGGGTTTTTAGAGGGGTTTTAAAACCCCAAAATTTTTTTAATTTCTTTTCCAACCTCAAACTTTCTTTACTCAAAACAAGAAATGGGTGGTCTTGGGGGTTTGCTTCCCAATTTAAAGACCCTTTGGCTTTAACACTTTTTGGCATAATATTCCTAAAACACCCTTTTTGTGGTCAAAACTTCGTCTACCTAACGGGGGATTCGGTTTTTTAAAGACGGTTTTTGTTTTTTGACATGCGGGCGAAGTTCTAAAAGGGGGGGAGAATGTCACCTCCTAATAATCCTTGCTACTTTATTAAAACAAGAAAGAATGAGTTAAGAAGGTTAAAGGGAAAATTAATCGAGTTAGTAAGAATATCGTTATAAATATGGTTGTCTTAAGTATCTCGAGGTGACCCGGGAACCCAAAAAATTTGAAATCCTTTTGGTATGTATATGAGGTAAAGTGAGTGCCTTTTTAAAATATTTGAGATTATTAGAAAGATATAGAAGATGGACAAAAGATAGGAATATCTTTTATTGGGTTTCGAAGTTTTAGTTCACTTTGGTTTTGTGATTCAGGGCCCTTAGACATGATAAATTTTTTATGGAGTAAAACTGTGATTGATGTATAAGAGGTTCATGAGGTTGGAAGAGGATTAGAAGTTAAACGAAATGAACGGAAAATTTCGAAAATCACACCCGATTTTAGCCTATATTGTGGAGGATATCTCCCCAGTATATGAGGAGTTTTAAGGTGTTTCAAAAGCCTAAAAAAGTTCATCGAGTCTAGTTTGCAACGAACAAAAGCTCATCAAAATGATATCGGTGGGGGGAAGGGTA
>NW_026718427.1:0-13085 GCF_029784015.1 Lycium ferocissimum | reverse complement strand
CATTATTATCCTAGTAACCAACTAATCAGTGGCATGTATATAACGTCGTCATACTTATATAGATGCATATATAATTCCATCAAGCCTCTGTGGGGATCATTATCATAGTATCATGTATATATAAATGCATATGAGTGAAAAAGACATGTTTTGAACCTATCAGAGTGATGTAAGGTCGTTGCACCTCCGATTAACATTATGAAACTAACATCGTTAACATATCGGGCATCTAAGAGCAAATGAATGACATGAAAAGAATCATTAATACAACATGGAAGGCAAGAACGTATGCTTCTAACATTTCTAAGAGTGGAGCCGTTATGGTATCGTTCATTTACGTTTCATTTCATTAGGAATCATGCCAAAGGAATGAAAATAGATGCCTTAACATAGCTCGATCTCCTTGTCTCCACAATACTTTTAAAGCAGCCCACAATATAACTCAATCTATATTAATACAATCAGGTCTATGATTAATGCCAAGAAGGAACTTAGTTTGTATCTATAAGTTAGTAACTTGTCAATATAAATTTGGGCAACATTTCCCCTATAATCCTTGAATCTCCCTTGAACTAAACAACTTCCAAAATACCAAGAACAACACCAAAAACATAGTACAACATATCATTAACCAAGTCATCATATACCACGACGAGCAGCAGGCTCTGATTGAAACCCATACGACCCCTGTCACCTCTTAAGAATCCTTTACTTTAACTCAACAGTATCTATAACATGATAACAAGTATATTTACACAATTTTTCAGCCTTATATGAACATAAACAACAAGAAAACAATCCTTCAACTAGCATTTCTATGTGCTAGTTTATGCTTTCTTCAATCAACTACATCAACCAACACCAAAATAAACTTAAGTACTAGTTGCAAGATGATATACTTACCTTATACAACAATCACAACTCAAAATACCAGCACCTCTTAGCTCACAATAACCCTTAACATCACAACAACACCATAGAAGTAGTTTATTGTAGTTTCCACAATCTTAACCTTAGATTTGAGTTAATTCACTTGGGATTAGCTCTTGGACCTTGGTGTACTGTTGAGAGGGTCTTAAGAGGGTATAGAGTCATGGTTTGGATAAGAAATGATCAAAAATGAAGTATTCAACCAATTTAAGAAAAAGTAGGTCGGCCACCGCCATGGTTTCACGACCACCATTGACGGACCGTAAGTTGAAAAACGGTCCGTCAATTGGGAACGTGAAATCATGCTGCAAAATTGAAGTTACTGGATCTGTTTTACGATGGAAACCACCACAATTGATGGGTGGTGAATCATTTCACGGTCCGTCAATCTCAACCATCTTTCTGAATTTTTGACGAACGTATTTCCTTCGATTCGTTTAACCCTAAAACCTTATGGTACATGATTAAAACTTGTTCAAAACCATCCTTAACCTTATAGGGGTTCCACGTCCTCTCTGAGCTTATGTTAGTTTACTGACGACGCTAACGACACGAAAAAATACGAGGTGTAACAAAGGCCAAGGAGGCAATTCTCGATAATGAGGGTTTTGAGAATGAAGGGTCACATATGTGTTCCCCAAGTGGGGGATTGACTAGATTGATCATTCAAAAGGCTCATAGTTAGAGGTACTCTATTCATCCAGGGGCTATAAAGATGTATCGAGATTTGAAATGGCATTATTGGTGGCGGGATTTGTGTCTCGGTGTTTGAATTGTCAACAATTGAAATACGAGCACCAAAAGCCTGGTAAAAATACTCAGAGGTTGTCTATACATGACTAGAAAGGGAAGCGAATTGCTATGGACTTTGTGGTAGGGTTACCACAGACTCTGGGGAAAATTGATGTTATTTGGGTCATTTTGGACCGTTTGACTAAGTCGGCTCATTTCGTACCGGTTCAAACTACTTACAATTTAGAGAAGTTGGCCAGGATATACATCTGGGAGATAGGTCATTTGCATGGGGTTCCTATTTCTATCATTTCGGATCGGGGCACTCAGTTTACATTTCATTTTTGGCCATCTATGCAGAAGGGGTTGCGTACTTGGGTGGAGCTTAGTACAAAATTTTAACCTCAGAATATTGGTCTGTCCGAGTAGACTATTTAGGTCCTTGAGGATATTTCACGAGCTAGTATAATTGGTTTTGGTGGTCATGGGGATTAGTTCTTGCCTTTAGTAGAGTTTTCTTACAACAATTGCTACCATTCGAGCATTGAGATGACACCATTTGAGGCATTATATGGTAGGAGATGTTGTTCTCAGGTTGGTTGGTTCGATGCATTTTAGGTTAGGCTTGGGGTATAGACTTGTTTCGGGATTCTTTAGACAAGGTCAAATTGATTCAGGAGAGGCTCCTCATAGCTCAGAGTAGGCAAAAGAGTTATGCGTATCCGAGAGTTTGTGATTTGGAGTTCATAGTTGGTGAGTGGGGTTTTTTGAAGGTTTCACCCATGAAGCATGTGATAAGGTTCAGGAAGAAGGGCAAATTGAGGCCGAGGCATATTTGTAATTTTGAGATCATTTAGCGTATTGGTGAGGTAGCCTATGAGTTGGCTTTGCCACTTAGTTTGTCAGGTGTTTATTCACGTATTTCATATTTTGATGCTCAAGAAGGTACCATTCGGATGGATCTCATGTGATTCAATAGGATTCGGTGTTGCTTGATCAGAACTTGACTTTTGAGGAAGTGCCGATTGTCATTCTAGATAGAGAGATTTGTAAGTTAAGATCAAAGAAGATAGCTTCGGTAAATGGTCAATGGAAGCATCATCCAGTCAAAAAGGCTACTTGAGAGACCGAGTCAGACATGTAGAGTAGATATCCCCAATTTGTTAATTCAGGTACTTCTTTTCTATTTACTTTCGAGGACGAAAGTGTGTTTAAGTGGTGGATGATGTAACGACCCGTTAGGTCATTTTCTGATTTTTACCCCTTTCACCCAAAATGACCCTTCCCTTAGCTTCTTTGAGGTATATTTGACTTATGGGGAGGTGGCATAGTTCCTGAGGCAATCGAGCGACTTTTTGATTGGTTTTGGTGAAATGGAAGTTTTCTAAGTTGAAGAAATGGAGATGTTTGACAAAATTCAACATTGGGGGTAAATGCATCATTTTCAAATTTCCATCAATTCCATTAGGTCTGGAATGTCGTTTATGACTTAGTCGAGTCGTTGGTTCGTCTCCCGAGGGGCTCAATGGTATTTTGGACCTTTGGTAAGGATTTTGTCTTTTGAAATATATTAGAGTTGACCACGGTCAACACTGGGTCAAGATGACCCCGTACGATTATTGAGTGCACGAGCAGGTTCATTGCATGTGTATACGACTGAATTGTATATTTAGTTTGTATCTGTGGGGTTTCATATGAGTTTCAGGTATTGATATGAAGTTTGGAGGTTGGCTGATTTTGCTAGTTTCTAATGCGTCATATTTGCGGAAAAAGAAGCGCAACTGCAAAGCTAAACCTGCTCAAGGTGGGTCACAGGTGCGAGAAATAGGAAATGGGCAGAAGGCAGCACCTGCGAGCCTTGGCCGCAGGCGCGACATCGCACATGCGGGTGGATGTCCGCACCTGTCCCCCCTCAAGTGAACCTTGAACCTGTGAGGATTTGGTCGTCGAACCGGGCTCACAGATGCATGAAATGCTCCCCACCTGCGACGTCGTTGGATAGAATTGTCACGACCCAACCCATCGTGATGGCACCCACACTAACCCCCCTGTTGGGTGAACCATCCCCTTACCCAAATTCTCTTTATTTAACCAATTAGAAATCGATAACAAGAGCATAATCATAAAATTGTCTAGTCATGCTGTAAATAAATAAAAGTGCGGAATTCTAAACTATTACAACCCCAAAGATCCGAAAGTCGTCGTACAAGGACCCTAAAACATAAAGTTGTCTAAAGAATAAATATCTGTCTATAAATATCATAAATGTCGGGAAAGGAAATAGACATCAATAAAGTAAGATCTTCAGACGACATGGCATAGATAGGAGCTCACCCTCTGATCTGATCGGGAAATGGCCTCAAGCTAAAGGTGAGGTCTGGAAGAAGTCTCGGGTACGCAATTTGCACTCAAAACGGGTGCAGCAAGGCAGTATTAGTACAAACACTATGTACCGGTATATATCATAGGTCGACTAAGATTAGTATCATGCATACATTAGTAAAACCACCAAAATAGGCAGATAGGCACAACAACACAACAATATCAAGAGTCAATCATCAACCAGTCCACAATACACCATAAGAATGACTTAAGTCCAATGCAATGCAATCAATGATAGTATCTCAACCGTACACACATGCTAAAGGCAATTTTTACACATTAGTCATGACCTGCAGGGGACCCATGGTGTCCATGTACCACTGGCTCCGAAACTGACCTCGGATCACGAGCCCATAACTAAGCCATATCCTCGCCCCCTATCAAACGTGCCTTAAACTAGGCCACATCCTCACCCCCTGTCAAATGTGCCTTATATATTATATATATATACCTGATCACAAGATGAATCTCACCGTATTTCCAGTTCAACCCCCAATATGAAACATGATCGGTCGATATTATCCATGTCAAGGAATACAAGGCACCATACCACAAGTCATAACAAGACTCAGATAAATCATATCCACAACATCATAAATGTATAAGTCATCTCAATCAACAGAAGAGTATATATCAACCCCTTCCTTCCCATATCAAGGATTCAATTCATAAAGTAATGGCGACTAGCCCACATAATCAGAAATCATACCAACCTAAGTTATAACCAACCAGACGTCATGTCCGAAGACCTAATCATGCTTTCTATCAACTAATAAAAGTCTAACTCGAGTAAACCATAACCTACCTCAGATGCATAACTGGAACACATGCAAGCTACTCCGCTAGAGCTTTCCCTATTCATAATGCCTCGAAATGCTCAAAGTCAAGGAATATAACACTACGTGGGCAACAGACCATCTCAAAGTCTAGCAATATATCGCTAAGTGAGCAACAGACCATCTAATCAAAGTAAGAAAAACACTTGGGAAAGAATACCCAAAATGCTCCTATCCTTTTCGAATGGGTGAAACCAGAATTTAAGGATAAATCTATCCTACCCTCAATCTCAACAATCATAGTTTTCCAATTTATGGGTTCTCTAATTAATGTAGCCCTTCCAAAACAGATTTTAGGCAAGAATCCCCATTTGGGTGGAACCCTAAGACTCAAAACATAATTCTCACCAATGTATTCAATTTCTCATCCGAGAAAGTAATAACCTACACTTCTAGATGATATAAATAGAAACATAAATAATAATCCACCATTTAATAAAGGGTTTCATAACTTAGGGTTCTAGGACTTTCTTCCACCATTAGAGGACCTAAACTAGCATATGAACTTAAAGAAGAAAAGAGAATAGTTTTAGGACTTACCCTCAAAGATGCTTTCATCAAACAATGGAATAAATAGCCTCTTTTCAGTCTTGGGAACTATTGCTGGAGTTATGTGACTAATGAATCAAAAATTGCAATATAAAAGCGGGTTTCTGCCTCCCGTTGATCACTGCAACGGTCACTAGGTTTGCTGCAGCGATCTCGCTGTAGCGGCCATACTCACCGCTACGGCGGACCTCATTAATTGGCCGGACTCACACTAGCAGTAAAAGCTGCGCCATAGCGGTCTGGCTATGGCTGTCCACCACCTGCCATGGAGGTCTCTCCCCAAACCCGAATTCCCACGGTGGCAGCCGGCGCCCTGTTATAGCGGACATGGACCGGGCCGCAATGTCGGCTCACCGTAACTGAGAGGTTTGGTTTTTCACCCAAAATCCCAACATCAATTCGAGGCCCTACGTACATAAACCAGACATGCACGCATATGTAAAAACACGCTACGGACTCACCCGTGGCTTCGAAATTTCGAAAGGAGGTCTATTTTACTAAGTCAACCTCCCAACGAAAATAAAACAAGTGCATATAATACAATCAAATCCCTTCGCTTTAGGATTCTAATTCATTAATTCTTCACTAGACTAGCTCCTAACCTCAAAAATGAACCGGCAGGGGTAAAATGGTCAAAACGCATATAATCGTTACATCAGATACCAAAAACAACCGTTCGTCCCCTAACAGACAAAAGGGAAGGAAACACGAGGGAAGGTACATGACTAGGTGAAAAGTTAGGGATACTTATTACGCATATCGAACTCGGTCTCCCAAGTAGCTTCCTCCACAGGACAATTCTTCCACTGAACTTTCACTAACGCTATCTCCTTAGACCTCAACTTACGAACCTCCCTATTTAAGGTAGCGATAGGTTCCTCCTCATAAGACAAGTTCTCATCCAACAAGACTGAATCCAACGGATAATATACTAACCATCACCATGATATTTCTTTAACATAGAGACATGAAACACCGGGTGAACACTCGACAAATCGGGAGGTAAAGCCAATTCATAGGGTACCTCCCCCACATGGTCAAGAATCTCAAATGGGCCAATGAGCCTAGGACTGAGCTTACCCTTCTTCCCAAACCTCATCACACCCTTCATGGGTGAAACTTTCAACAAAACCTGCTCCCCAACCATGAACTCCAGATCTCGAACCTTTCAATCCGCATACTCCTTTTGTCTACTCTGAGCCCCTAAGAGTTTATCCTGAATCACCTTAACCTTA
This sequence comes from Lycium ferocissimum, assembly GCF_029784015.1. Taxonomy (NCBI): domain Eukaryota; kingdom Viridiplantae; phylum Streptophyta; class Magnoliopsida; order Solanales; family Solanaceae; genus Lycium; species Lycium ferocissimum. The sequence continues at coordinate 6,421 of NW_026718427.1, read as the reverse complement.
TCTAAGGACTCCCTCAAAAGGTCAATACCTCATGGCCTTACCTCAAATGCATTAAACCACCCAATAGGGGATCTACATCGACTCTCATAAAAAGTCTCAAATGGAGCCATATGAATGCTCGAGTGGTAACTATTATTATAAGCAAACTCTACCAATGGTAAGAACTGGTCCCAATGACCACCAAAGTCAATCACACATGTTCGAAGCATATCCTCGAGAACCTGAATCCTCTGCTCAGACTAACCATCCTTCTGAGGGTGAAAAGTTGTACTGAGATCCAATCGGGTGCCTAACTTGGCCTGCAAAGTCCTCCAAAATCGGGACGTAAACTGCGGGCCTCTATCAGATATGATGGAAATAGGGACCCCATGCAACCGAAATCTCACGAATATAAATCTGGCCTAACTTCTGAGCAGTGAAGGTAATTTAAACTGGTATGAAATGAGCAGACTTAGTGAACCAATTAATTATGACCCAAATCGAATCAAACTTTCCCAAGGTCTTCGGAAGACTAATGACAAAATTCATGGCTATCCTCTCCCACTTCCACTCAGGAATGGGCATCCTCCGAAGCGTATCCTCGGGTCTCTGGTGCTCAAACTTAACCTGCTGACAATTTAGACACTGCGAAACAAACTCAACAATATCACGCTTTATCCTAGCCCACTAATAATGCTACCTCAGATCATGATACATCTTGTTAGCACCAGGATGAATAGAATATCTATAATTGTGGGACACCTCAAGAATCATCCGAATCAAGTCATCAACACGAGGAATGCAAACACGTCCCTTGATCCTCAAGACCCCCTTACTATCAATCATGGACTTTTTGGCCTCACCACTCAAAACCTTATCACGAATCTTGCACAATCTTGCATCCTCAAACGGCTTTGCTTTAATCTGGTCCAGAAGCGATGATCTCCCCTCAACATAAGCCAACACCCTACCTGAATCGGACACATCAAGCCTCACGAAACTATTAGCCAGAGTCTGAATCTCCAAGGCTAACGGACGTGTTAGAACCCGTATTTTTGTACATTGGAACAATCCGGATTAATTATGATAAGTTAAGGACAAAACTATTTCGGGATACAAAGTCGGGATTTTTGACCTTTGATTTTATTTTGAGATATAAGTTGTGCATGAATTTGTTGGTATGGAACAATTAGGAAAATTTGGGACCAAAAGTGAGAAAAAGTGGAAGATGAAAATCATCCACAATTTCCATGGTTGGCCCACACAAATGGTGTTCAATTTTAAGTGGAACAACACATTAATGTGGGACAAGGGAATTGTACACTTCATAAGATATTAAAAGATGACCACTAGTCATCTTTAGTTCATTTTCCACACTTAGAGAAAAAGAACCAAAAGCTGAAAACTCCCTTGAGGCTCTCGGCCAACAATGGGGAAAATCAACTCCCATTTCTTGTTCTTCCAAATTTTTTTTATTTTGAGGTCCCTAAGTAGCGTGGAAGCATCATTGGAGCGATCAACCTATTATTTTTCATCTTTTGGAAACCCTAGGCTATTGGATGTTGAAGAGAAAAAGGTAAGATTTGATCTTGTTTTTGTGTTATGAAGGTTATATTCATATTGTAGTATCTTATAATGGAGGAAAATCATGAAATATGGAATGTTGGAGATGAGTTGGGTTTGTGGTGCTTGAGCCGTGTGGTGTGTGTGTGTGGTGTGATATTGAATTGATGAATTAATGCTTAGTTAGTTTATTATGATCATTGTAAGGTGAAGAACAATTGGGAATCATCCATATATGTGTATGTGTAGTGTTGATTGAAATGGGTCATATTATATGACAATGAACGAATGAATATCGCTTAATGTTTTAATCGTCGTTGCTATGAATTTCATGTTGGAAATGAATGTTTATTGACTCAAATTGATGTTGTAAATGTTGCGGACTGATTTGGAGGCTATTGTATATTTAATGTAATTGGTATATGGATGAGATAGCATTGTTAGAATAAATTGTGGATACAAACCATGGCATGAAAATGAGGAATGGGTATAGGGGGCTGCTCTCGGTTTAGGGGCTGTTTTCGGCCTAATTTGGACAAAAATTGAGTTATCGGAAATGTTGTATGAATTGCTTAGAATGTCCTTAAATATTGTTGGTAGGGGTTTGTGTTAGTATGTGAATGTATAAGCGTCGATTTTGGCTTGAAGGTAAGTCGTCGAATTGAATTTATGTAAGTTGTTGAATAATGGAAAAGAAAGCTATTGTTGTTGTATTGCTTTCCGGATTGGTTGTTGATGTTGCTAGGTTGGTTATTTTTGTTGTTGTTGATTGATATGGCCGAGTTAAATTCTCGGGGTGGCCTATTTACAGGGGAAATGCTGCCCAAATTTCTGTAGAATTAAGGGCGAATTTGGAAATTGAGGCCTAAAAGTCATTAGCTAATGTTTGGCATTTTTTTTGGCTTGTTTATAGATCGTGGGCATCCCGAATCATAGGTGGGATTTAGCTTGAGTTTGGATCATTTTGGAGAGCGTTTGAGGTATGTAAAGTAACCTTTCTTTTTGGCATGCCTTAGTTAAAGTAAGCTATGATACGAGCCTCTAGGAAACTCTATTCTCGCAAATCCGAGCTTGTCTATGATTCGCATTCGTTTCCTTGGTATTCTTGTGCTCATATGCCATAACATTGACCCTTATATCTTTGGGATTCATAATTTGTAAAGATTTCATGAAAGCTGATTTTTGGTTTTAAAGCTTATTCTTTAACGATTCTAAAAGTTCAAACGCCCATAACTTTCTCAGAAAAGCTCGGATTGCTTTGAAATTTTCGTAGGAGTTCGTATGATATAGAATGAGTATGTTTTTCATAGGCGGGATCAGTTCGGGTCTATGCTCGTCCGTGGGTCCCGCGACGCCCTTTTATGTGAATTCGATAACTTTGAAACAAAAAGTAATTATTATTATTCCGATTTTGAATATGACTATTTTATTTATCTCTTGGATTTATGATAATGATTTTATGCATATGATTACTCACTACTCCGCTCATGCCTACTATGATATCGTTCGCCGGTTCCGGGCCGGTTACGTTGTCGTGCGCGTTATGATACGTTCGGTGTTATCTTGTGTTTATGGTTCACCGAGTTCCTCGCTCGAGGGCCGGGTTCCACTCATATTTGGTGTGATGTTGTGTATGGCGATATGCGTGTATGATATGTGACGGAGATTCGGAGATTTGAAACTTTCGGTGTTATCTTGTGTTATGGCGCCATCGACAGCGGGCGACCATATTTCTCCTGCTATGCATGATTTATATTTTTGAAGTAACATTTTGATATTTTGGAAATGCATTTACTTTTCTGCATACTATTTCGATTTGATCTCGGATTTGTATATTATATTTGCTTTGCATACTCGGTACATATTTCGTGCCGACCCCACTTTCTTCGGGGGGGCGTTTCATGCCGCGCGGGTACGGACGCACGGTTGGTGATCCACCGGTTTAGGACACCTTCTTCCGCATTTGGAGTGCTCTCTCTATTCCGAGCTTATATTTTTGGTATATATTCGTCTGTTGCATTGTATATATTTGTTCATGGGTACGGCGGGGCCCTGTCCCGTCATATGATTCTGTCTATCTGTATAGAGGTCTGTGGACATGTTTGTGGGTTGTGCCTACTTTTGTGCGGTTGTGTTTGTATATGTTGTGTTTGGGCGATTCCATTCGCCGCGGCAGCCTTGTCGGCCCGCATATGTATATATGTTGCTCTGTTGGCCCTGTGTGGCCTTTGTTGGTATTTTCTGTGCGCAGGGTTATTTTTGGATAGTCAGTAAAACAAAGGAAACTCTGCCGAAATTTTTATGGAAATCTGTATAAATTTGGAACTCAGTCTTATCGGCTTCTGTATATACTTGGATGCGTTTGATATAATTTGTGATAGCGTTTGATAGGTGTGTTTGGGTGCCCAGATCGGGCACTAGTCACGGCCTACGGGGTCGGGTCGTGACAGAAGTGGTATCAGAGCGGTTTGTCCTCGGAGTGTCCACAGATCGTGTCTAGTAGAGTCTTGTTTATCGATATGTTGTGCACCACATCTATAAACAGGAAGCTACAGGGCATTTAGGATGTTGTCTTTTCTTCTGATCTTAGATCGTGCGTTAGAGCTGTGTTATCAGGATGACTCTTTCGACGAAATGTTGTTTTCGGCGATGCCTCCGAGGATGGCCACGGTCGCCAGAAGGGCAAGTCTACAGGTGCTGGCGAGACCAGCCGAGTCCGGCTGACTACTAGGGCTCGTGCCCGTTGAGCCGGATGTGCCTCCGACGGCCAGCTGGTTACGCCGCCGACGGAGGGAGGGATTGTGGCGGCTACGAGCTGCGCACCGGGGCGGCTCCACCGCCAGCCCGCGGCACCGGTACTGTACCTCCGGCACCCCGGTCGGGGGCAGATGATGGGACCTCCTGCGTGAGGCGGTTCGATTATTGACACTATTGGTAGCAGGGCAGGCCCACAGACATGATGATCGTGCGGACAGCCGCGATAGTCACAGAGCTCGTGATTTTCTGACCTGTGGCCCACCAGAGTTCTTCGGATCAAAGCCCGCAGAGGACCCTTATGAGTTTATCCGACAGATGCAGCGGACCCTCGGACGGTTAGTGCTTCCGATACGAGTCGGTGGAGATGGCGTCGCGACCGGTTGCACGATGTAGCGAACTAGCGGGCCGAGTCGTGGATGCGTCCCGAGAGGTGAGGATGCCCCTCCGGCCGTATGGGGCGAGTTCTGGGAGGCTTTTACGGCCCCGTTTCTGCCCCGGAGGTGAGGGCGAGCCGGAGGTAGACCGATTTACTGCTGCTGAAACACGGGGCGAGGAGAAGTTCGGGAGTACAGCTTAGAGTTTGATTCACTGGCCAGATATGCGCCCGCGTATGTAGCTAGCATGACTGACCGGATGCACAGATATATAGTGGGGCTGGATCAGTACTTCGTTGATAGCTGCTTGGTGTTAGCAGCCCAGACCGGCATGGATATTGCCCGTATACAGGCTCACGCCCAGGGCATGGAGGACAGACGCAGAGGGCGCCAGCCTGATAGAGTTGATGACAGGGGCCAGCCCAAGAGGGCTAGATCATCTGGGTACTCTGGGGATTTCCGAGGCAGACAGCCTCATCAGCAGCAGGGCAGATATCCTCCCCAGTCAGCACGGGGTACACCCCCGCTTTCGGCCGAGAGATCGCAGGGTGCGGGGTGATTCGGGGAACGACCGAGCTCCCGAGGTTTTCGAGCTCACGGTTGGACGGAAGGCTCCCGGCGGTCGACGAGACCACCGGACCTCCGTGTTCCCATTGTGGGAGACAGCACCCGGGAGAGTGTTTTCGTGCCACTGGCGCGTGCTTTACTTGCGGCCGTCGGGGGCCGTCAGATGAGGGGCCTGTCCGGTTGGGGATGGTACGAGCCGGTTCGACTCCGTCTCCGGGTCGGCCGGGGTTCGTCTTCATCCTCGGTAGGTATGCGCCTGCGGGGCGGGGTACACCCGGCGTCGGCCCGGCCGAGGCAGGGGTCGTGGTGGAGTTCCAGTTCAAGCGGTCCTTCGAACCGCATTGTCGTGCCGGCCGGCGGACCGGGGAGGCGTCGCCTAATGTCGTCACGGGTATATTCTAGGTTTTTCTCTCGAGATGTGTATGCATTGATTGATCTCGGTTATACTTTATCGTATGTTCTCCACTTGTTGCTAATAAAATTGGGATAGAATCGGGTCGAAAGAGCCTTTTGAGGTAGCTACACCGATGGGGGATTCTGTTATCGCCGGTATTTATAGAGATTGTTCGGTTATTATCCAGCGGCGGCATTTTGTACTAAGGCCGATTTGGTAGAGTTATATATGACTGAGTTCGACGTGATTATGGGTATGGATTGGCTAGCTTCTTGTTATGCTACTGTTGACTATCAAAAGAAGATAGTTCGTTTCCAGTTTCCAAGGGAGCCAGTCATAGAGTGGGCAGTAATACGGCATCGCGAGGGTAAGTTTATTTCATACCTCAAGGCCGCAAAATGATCAGAAAGGGGTATATTTATCATCTGGTCCGTGTTCATGATTTAGAGGCAGAGGCACCGACTCTTCAGTCAGTCCCAGTGGTTAATGAATTTGTAGATGTATTCCCAGATGAGCTTCCAGGTCTTCCCCCCGAGCGGGAGATAGAGTTTGCTATTGATTTGTTGCCAGATACTCAGCCTATCTCTATTCCTCCGTACAGAATGGCACCTGCAGAATTGAAAGAATTAAAAGAGCAGCTGAGAGACTTATTGGAGAAGGGGTTTCATTCGGCCCGACATCACCCTGGGAGCTCCGGTACTATTTGTGAGGAAGAAAAGACGGCTCGGTCATTGAATGTGCATTGATTACCGGCGCGTGAACAAGGTAACCATCAAGAATAAGTATC
>NW_026718426.1:0-12926 GCF_029784015.1 Lycium ferocissimum | reverse complement strand
TGGTTCCCACATTTTAAACCCCAACTAATGATAAATGCAACCTTTTGTAATCATTTTCCTTGCCTTTTAGATAGGAAATAAACATACCCTTTGGTGACGCCGTATTTTCCTTTCCATTCTAAAACTGGTTCTCCCGGAAATTGGAAGCGAACCATTTTCATTCTACAATCAACATTGGCGTAGCGACAAGCCAATCCAATCCATACCCATAATAACATCAAAATCCACCATTTTTAACTCATGCAAGTCGATCATAGTACGGCGATCACAAATCACAATTACACAATTTCTATATACTCGGCTAGCTATAACCGATTCACCAACGGGTGTAGACATGTCACACCCTAATTTCCGATAGGGCATGATGGGCACCCGACCCTTACTTAGGGCCGAGCGAACCCGCAGACTCCCGTAATACACAGAATCATACTGGGCCCGCAAAGCATAACCTAAGCACATAATGAAAACTTTTTTTTTTTGGAAAACACACATGCCTTTTTATCTTTTCAAATCAAATAAAATCCGTAGTCATAACGAATCTGTAACCACATGAAATTTATAACACAATACATAATGATACATCGGCTTACATAGCCGCTTACAAACGGACATCTCATACACACGACACTGTCTGCAAAGTCTTTACCAACATCTCAGATACCATACAAAAGCACTCGGACTCGGCAGCACTCCGGAGGAAGTGGAGCTCGCCAATCCAGCTGGAACCTCTTCCGCTAACATCACCTACTCATCTGTGGGTACCTGCGCGGCACGAAACGCAGCCCCCGAAGAAAGGGGGTCAGTACGGAATATGTACTGAGTATGTAAAGCATAGCATACATAAAACGAGGTCATAACCGAAGTAAGAAATACAGAAAGTGAGCACAATAACCAGAATACCAAAGGCTTATATCTGAAACACAAATCGTATCCGGCCCATAATGGGACTGGGTGACATACGCAAATAATCATCATACTCATACCGTACACGACATAACCTGTCATATGAGATAACATTAACCGATGTGGGATTTGCCTAAACCAATATGAGATTTGCCTAAACCAGTGTGGGATTTGCCTAAACCAATGTGGAATTTTTGCCTCATCATTGGGTTTGCCCCACCACTGGGTTTGCCCCACCATCGGTGAACAAACTCATCATATCATCATACATCATCACATATCATATGCGGTCCATAGTGGGACCGGCGGACGAACGTGGTCGCCATCCCATTCTGCGCCACAACACGACGATAACACCGAAGTTTCAAATCTCCGTATCCCCATCACACATCATAACGCCAAACACGATAACACCAAATATAAACGGAACCGGCCTCTTCTAGCGAGGGCTCGGTGAACCGTAACACAGCATAACACCGGAGTATATCATAGTGCGCACGATAACATACCGGCCCGGGATCCGGTGAAAGAGGTAACAACAGAACGCACGAGCAGATCGTAAGTAGCCATAATCATACAAATCATCATTACAAACTCAACAGAATAACCAAAGCGAACCATTTGTTCAAACCGAAACAGTAGTCAAATCAGGTTTTCTTCCGAATCCCTCTCGGGAGTATATCAAACCGAACTTCAGAAACCATAGTTACGTATCAAAATCATGTGCATAAAAATCCTTATTTCAAACTCAACAGATAAATAAATAATCATACTCGGGGTCGGAAAAATGGTCGTATTAAGTTCTTTTAAAAAAATAGGTCATTAAAACCAACATAGAAAAGTCGCGGGACCCACGGACGAGCGTCAACCCAATCCGGGCCCGCCTATAAAAATTAAAGTCCTTACTCGTCATGAAATCATTTGCGAAGAAATCGAAGCGATCCGAGCTCTCTCTTGAAAGTTACGGTCGTTCGTAGTTTCGAAATCGTTTAGGAACATATCTCTTTTTGAAAACAAAACTCTTTTGAAACAAAACTCTTTTGAAAATATAACTCTTTTGCAACCTTAAAAATTTAATCATACAAAAGACGTAAGGATCATAACTCGACCGCATTAAGGATACGAGTATCAAGAAACAAATAAGAATCGTTTACGAGCTCAAAGCAATCCAATACCGTTTATGAAAGTTACGAACATTTTTAGACATAAGATCCTTTCGGAGTAAAACCGTTTACACAACATTTCAAACTCAATCATATCAAATCCATACGAACCACAACGACCATACTAAGGATGCTAACATCAAAAACAAATACGAATCACAAACATACTCGAAACTTAAGAATGGAGTTACCCACGAGGCACAAATCATGTCATACCTTAATCCCGTCTAAGACATGCCAAAAGAAAAGAAGGATAAGCTTCACATACCTCACTTGCTTCCTAAGCTAATCCAAACGTAAGTCTCGTCTTCTCAAAATCTACAACAACATCAATAGGCATCGACCATTAGCCATAAGCGTCGAAGAATTCAATTCCAAGCCATTATTTTATTTACAGAAATTTGGGCAATATTTCCCTTGTAAATGCAACAACCAGATTCAACTCGGCCAAATATCCAACAACAATACCAACAACCACATCAACAATATCCATAAGCAATTCCAAACGCATTCCTAACGTTAATAATTCCTTTCTACACGATTCGACAACATTTCCGCATATTCCATTCAACTTCATACATTCAAACTAATATCAACGATCGCATATTCGAATACCAACCCAAAACCATTCAAATACGATTCAAGAACATTTTCAACAATCGCACAATATTTCAAACAATCCAATTAATGCTCTACTCCACCCGAAACCTCAAATTTCCATAAGAACAACAATAACACATTTCACTTCTTAAAAATTCACATACTATATCAATAACCACATTTCTTTTCTTCCAAATTCATAAACCATACTAACAATCCACACGATTAACAACATAATTCTTCATACAAGAAACCATATTTGATTCACATTAGCTTCTAAAACGCCCGTCAATTACAATCAACACAACACAAGTTTTAATGACACTTAGTCCACCAATTACACGAGATCAACAACATAACACATTATCTCAATCCTTAATCCCTCAATTCAACAAGAACAGCCCACTAAAAAATATAACTTCATCTCTAATCATCAAATTCCCTTTACTTTCACCATTTGATTCATGACAACAACAACAACAACACTAATTAAAATTGCTCACCACTTCTAGCTTAAACAAAATTTCCCCCACCCCCACGGCCCAAACAAGCTTCAACATCAACCGACACAATTTTTGCATTCAATTCCACATCCACCAATTACATACCAAGATTAATCATTTCCAAAACATGGAAGAGGGAATGGAATCTTACCTTCAATTAGCCATAAAATCCCTCAATTTAATTATGTAGAAAGGAAGGGAGAGGGGCTGAATTTTAAAAAATTTTGGAATTTTTTTGTCTTTGAAAAAAAAAAGAGGTTTTTGTCCCTTAAAACGGAATGTCAAGTCGGTTTTACGCGCGGCATCTAGCGGCACCGCGGGAATGCTGTTTCGCGTCGGCTTTGATTCAGTTTGTAACGTCTGTAATTCTCTACTCCGATGTCCTATCAATGAACGGTTTGTTGCATTACAAACTAGACTCGACGAACTTCATCTTAGGCTTTTAAAACACCTTAAAACTCCACATATACTATGAGATATGCGCCTCCAAAGTTGACTTAAAATTACCGCCCACATTTCCCAAATTTTCGTCGAACTTATTTTCTTCAATTTACTCGATCTCGAAATATTCCAACGCACAAAATACGGGATATAACAAGACACCTCAAAAGGTTTAATCGACTCCGGTTTGATTTTAAACCGACCCGCAATATACGGAGTAACATATGACAATGTGGAACTAGGATCAATCAAAGCATATACATCAGGAAAAAGTACCGATAATATACTTGTGACAACATCAGGAGAAGACTCAAGATCTTAGCGTCCAGCCAAAGCATAAATAATATGCTGAGGGCCGCTAGAACTGGGGGACTCTCCCCCTGCCTCTACCATGGCCGACTGGCGCATGTGAACTACGGCCCACATAGGGCGTATAGATGCGACATCCGATTCTACCGACCCCGAAGCTCGGGTCCCTCTCCGCCACCGACCGAGAGGCAATCACGCATAATATGGCCTCGGTCGACCACATGAATAGCAAACCTGCGAACCCAATCAGAATGACCATAATGCAATTTCCCACACCGGGAACATCGTGGTACGAGCGGCCCTCGCCGACCCGAATCACCTCTGGCCGAGATCCCGAAAAGCTCGACTCGGCCGGGGGTGAGTAGATCTATCAAATCTCGGCACCGAATACCGTGGAGGCGCACTAGTCATAGGATAGCCCGAATGTCTAGAAGACTGCTATCTGTGCCCACCTCTATACTCGTTCATCGGACCCGAAGATCTATCCCTCTTGCTATGCCCTCTATCATGCTCACTTCTTTGTTGTTGTAGGCTTTCTTCTAAATTTTGAGCATGGGCTTGGATGCGTAAGATGTCCATGTTGTCCTAAAGGGACGCAGTCAAGCACCTATCCATCAAATGTGGCCCTAGGCCCTTTACAAATCGGTGCACTCGGTCACCCATATCCGCTACCATAGCCGAAGCATACCTAGCCAAAGAATTGAAGCGGAGACTATACTCTAGAGCACTCATGCTCCCTTGTCTCAAATTTAAGAACTTGTCGGCTCTAGCTCAACCAACTTCCGGAGGCAAATAATGTCAAAGAAATGCATCTACAAACTCTTGCCATACCGGAGGAGGTGCATTGGCTCCCCGTGAAGCCATCCAAACTGTATACCAATGAACTGCGACATCTCTCAATCTATAGGACGCCAACTCCACCGATTCGGTGTCCAAAGCATGTATCAATCGAAGTCCTCAACATACCATTAATAAAAGTGAGGGTCCTCATCGGCTTTGATCCAAAGAATTTCGAGGAGGGTTCAAGCTAATAAAATCACGGCCCTTGTACAACGTGCCTTATCACCTTACCCTGAACTTTGCCACTGAGTCTGGGCAGCAACCAATTGAGTAAGTAAATGAATAGCCTCTTTTACATCTTGGCCTGAAGCATCTAGTGGAGGAACCGGCGGTGCTGGAGCTGAGGCAGAGGCTCTCTCACGCTTCTATAATATAGGCACTGAACGGGAGGACTGAGATTGAGCCGCACTCTGGGACACACTTTCCTCTACTACCGGTGGCGGGGGCTGCTCGGCCCCGCTTTTCGCCACCGTCTTGCCCTTTTGGGCCGCTCGTAGCCTTTTTCTCTTTACGGCATTTCGAAATACACAACACACGGTTAAGGAACAAGAAGTTCTTACATCATAGCTCTATCGCACGATTAACTTATGAAGAAAGAAGGTCATTCGTTCCTAAAATGCCCCGCCGATTCTTGTTTATAAGTGTGTGCGCGCAACACACCCATAACCAAGACTACACTAGACACGGCTCGTAGACACGCCCTAATCGGCTTTCGATATCACTTTTGTCACGACCCAATAGGAGGGCCGCGACGGCACCGTGCTATCCCCCCACCCGGGCACCTCTTAACATACTTTCACATCATATCTAGGTGAGCCACATAGCTAAAACATGCTTTTCATTCATCATCATTCTAGTCTCATTGGGCAACAACACATCTATATCATTATTAACAACTATGCCCATATAAATGTACATAAGCTGACAAAGCTATCAAAATAATATCCCAAACTATAGGCCGACAAGGCCAAACATATCTAACCATATACATATGTCTACGAGCCTCTAAGAAGGATATGTCATATCATAACATATGGGCGGGACAGGACCCCGCCGTGCCCATGAATATGTACACAAAAGAATCTATACCAAAAGCTGTAGCTCCGAATGAAGTGGAGCTCCGCTATGTAGTCTTTGAGAAATATAACTATGGATCGAGTCTATCTCCCTGGCCACCTACCTGCATGACGCAGCGTCCACAATAAAAGGACGTCAGTACGAAGAATGTACTGAATATGTAAAGCATGATCAATACCAATATGAAAGCATAATAGATAACATATGAAATAGCATAAGATGGGAGATAATAGCATCATCGTCATAGCACTTACTTGCTTTCCATAGGGACATTCCATTTCTATTGTGTATTTGTGTACATACATCCATATCCGTACTCATTTACCTTTCGTATCCATTTTCGTATTCGTATTCATATTTCCTTTCATACTAATGTTCATATCATATACATTGCATATACATAGCCTTTACTTGGCATTTACATATACTTAGCATATTCGTACTCATACGATGTCATATATATAGCATTTATATAGCATACTCGACCACGAAGGTTTGGTGTTTCACATGTTGTACACGAGCTCGGTGTCATACACCTGGCCCTACCAAGGCTCAGTGTTATCCGTACCCAACTGCAGTGGTCCGCGCGCATAATCATATATAGATATATACATATACATATTCACTATATTCTACCCGGCCATATAAGCCCGGGGTTCACATTAACCACTCATGGGCACACATACATATGAGCTCATAATTATCTTTAGTCTTTTTACTATCGTCATTCGTTACATTCTATCCTTATAGGATTACTCATCGTATAAGAAGCTTAGTACAATCGCATCATTTGAGCATCATAAGCTTTGTAGCTTCTAGAGATTGGATCATTGGAGAATATCGTAGGCTTATAGAGGAACATATATATATATATATATATATATATATATATATATATATATATATATATATATATATATAAAGAACCATGCCTTACGAAAGAAGGGTTAGCCTTACATACCTTTCCGTTCAACTATTCTATCACTTGCTCGTGCTTCTTCAATGCTCATGTTTCTACCTTCATTAAAGTGCATACTAACATTAGAGAATCGATAGCTTAGCATTCATGACTAATAGCTAGGGAAAATCGGACAACATCTCCTTCATTTATACAACTTCCTCTATATCATATATCAACTCCCAAACCTCGATAATAACATTCACAATACCATCACAATAACTTTTATTCAACTACATTATCCTTACTTTTCAATTCACTTCAATTCATCCATAACCATAGACATATCACAACATTACGTTCATTCATCGTCAAGGTCTATTTCATGTTCTCAATATCATTTATAACATGATTAAATTCATAATGATTCAAGAATCATAACTCAATCCAACCATTTATTCAAAAGTGACACTATTTCCACATTCATGACCCATTTCCTATTTCCTCATATAATCCAAGTGTTTCAACTTCCAAATACTTTAAACAACAAGGAAATGTCATAAAACTTACCTTAGATGGTGTAGGATTGAACCTTGGGTGCAAATACCTCACTTGAGCAAAACCCTAGTTTTTCCTTCACTTGGATTCCTTGTTTTTGATGAACTTTAATGGGTTTTCTTACTTTGATTCACTTGGTTTGATGATAAGAACCTTTGATTTCCCTTGGATTCTTGTTCATGAAATATATGTGATTCCCTAGAGACTTGAGAGAGAAGTGGGGAAGTGTTGGAATGAAATAATGAAGTTGGGATCACATTTAAAGACTTGGAATATTTCAGCCCGTCGGGAGTTCCACGGTCCGTGGAACATGGTGTTGTCCGTGGTTCTGGTCGTGGTTCACCACCAGCCAGCCACCATCTCTTCTGGCAGTTCCACGGACCCTTCCACGGTCCGTGGAACATTCTATGGTCTGTGGAACATGGTCGTGAAACTCACAGTTTCACCGAAGTTGTTCCCGTCGCCTCGTTTGATCTCCAATCCTTATGGAACCTTTTTAGCACTTGTTTATCACTTCATTAACAATCTAAGGGGCATTATAACTCTTCCCCAAAACATCATTAAGTTGTCATCAACTTGCTACTCATAAATCCTTTTCGATACTTATCGTATACATTGCCTTCTCTTGGCAACTTTCTCGTCTAACATCGAATGTCTTTAAAATCTTATTTAGAATCATCAAATGCTATTTCTTACTTATTGAAACATCATATACTTCGTGCTCTTCATTAGCCTATTCACTGTGCATTAACGAAAAAAAATTCGAGGTGTAACACATATATGGGCATGAAGGGGCCCTGTCCCGTTGTTATGATGATACTTACTCTTTCTAGAGGCTCGTAGACAGTTGTGTATAGCTAGATGTCTCTTAGCCTTGTCAGCTCATATTTTGTATATCATTTTGATAGCCTTGTCGGCCTGCGTATATATACATGGTCATAATCGTTGATGTTGTTATAAAAGTTCCATAGCCCGATGGAAAGTGTATTATTGATGCATAGAGATTATCAGTAGGCCATGTGGCTCACCTAGATATGATTGTGAAAGTATGACGAGAGGTGCCCAGCGGGTTAGCTCCGGGTGCCCGTCATGGACCTCCGTTTGGGTCGTGACACTATGGCACCACCGCTATGGCGGTCACCCCACCGCTAAACTCCTGGTGTTTTTCAAACTTGGAATCGACACCCGGAACCACCCTAGAACTTACCAGACACAAACCAAATATGCATACATATGTAAAAACATGGTATGAACTCACCCGCGCAATCGGAATTCTCAAAAGAGGTCTCGTTGACCAAGTCAAACTCCAATAGCCTAAAACCAATTTTCCAACCCAAGACCCAAAATGCACCCGAGTGCATTGGGAACCGAACCGAACATACCCGCAAGTTACAAATGCCCATCCGAACCTCTCAAAATTGACGAATTTATGAAAAAGGTCTATTTTCCCAAAAGTCAACTTTGAGTAACATTTTTTGCATTAAGGCTTATTTTCATAAAAACCAATCTAATACTCATTCCATGACCTCAGAAATCATACCACCCATCCCCGCAAGTGTAATATATGCCAAGGAAGCTTGCAAAAAGGTCAATGGGATCAAACGTATTGTAACGGCCAAGCAGGTCATTACAGAGCACTTGACCAAGATGGTCAAGACAATCATCAAAAGAGTCACCATCAATAGAAAAATCCCCCATGAAGACCTCTAAGAAGTCGTCAACCATGTCGGAGAAAATGGACATCATACACCTTTGGAAAGTAACATGAAGCATTGCATATCCCAAATGGAATTGAGCTAAAAGCATGTTACACCTTGTGGTTCTATACATTTAGAATTGTCATATGTAAGTTACCTTAGTTTTGGACACTAGGATTTGTCTTCGAAGGTATATAAGGGTGGGCATTCTTAACTTGTGCTTATAAGTGTTTAAATTCATGTTTGGTAAGTTACAGAAGGATTAGAGAACAAGTGAATTGAAGCAGAAAGGTTTGTCAAAAGTCGTTTCTAGGAAAAATAGGATATAGGTCATATAATTGGAATATGGTCCGTATTTTGAGATATGAACCATATTTAAGGATTTTAAGAATTTATAGAGAAGCAACATTTTTGGGTGGTATTATACAACCAACTATACGGACCGTATAATGTTATACGGCCAGAGATACGGCCAGTATTTTCCATGTCGGTGGAATTTTTCTGATTTTAAGTATGACTACCCCTCTTCATTTTTAATCATTTTAAACTTAACCCCAAGTTCAAGAAGGCTATATGGACCTCTCCAAACATATTCAAACACTTCTCCAAGCCTAAATCAAAGATCAAAGTACTTAGGGTTTCAAAGTGAGGTTTAAACTTGTCTCCTCTTCTTGAAGAAGCTTGGGAGAGTATTTTAAGGTGAAGTAACCTTGGAATTGAAGTGTTCTTGAATTTTAAGGTAAGATGTCATCTTAGTTTCATGATTATGAGTTATTTGGTAATTATGCTAAGATTTTAGAAAAAAGAATTAGAGAAAAGGTCATAAGGTGTTGTGTTGATGCTACACCTCAGAAAATTTTTG
This sequence comes from Lycium ferocissimum, assembly GCF_029784015.1. Lineage (NCBI taxonomy): Eukaryota > Viridiplantae > Streptophyta > Magnoliopsida > Solanales > Solanaceae > Lycium > Lycium ferocissimum. The sequence continues at coordinate 3,075 of NW_026718426.1, read as the reverse complement.
CTATCTTATGACGTGAGGAAGCTTGTATGAATAGGGTGAGTTCTAAGTACTTAAAAATTTAAGTAACCAAGATAAGGTTTCGCCTTGAGATTTCTATTACAATTCACTCAACATGGGTTTGAGTTTGGAATCGTCTTGAGAATTACATGAGCGACTTATGGATACATCTTAAAGTACGACATGATCATCTGTATGCCTTTTAGAGAATGCAAGAATCTGAAGTTAATATGAATCAAGAATAAGTGTGCAACATTCTCTATTGAGACATCAAATTGTAAAGCACACTAGTCGCTTGATTTTGAGCGTTAAGGTTCGTCTTCAATATTACGAGGCATTTGATGTGTTTAACCCTCATATACGAATGCCTAAGCTCATTTATTAAAAGTATTGAAAAGATTAAAGGCTAAACGAATTGACGATGGAAGAAGGCTGTAAACTGTGCAATTCGACGGAAAGAGTGACGAGCCGTCAGTATGGTCGATGGTCTCTCAACCCTGCACCGTCAAACAGCCCTGAGAATCAGGGGTTGCTGCAAATTAACGGTGGTGAGTTGACGATCCCTCAACATGTTGATGGTACCGTCAACTCTGCCGTCAATGTTGAGGCGGTGCAAAATTTCTAGAAAGACCTAAGGGCCTATATATTATGAGTTGCCCTTCATTTTTCATATCCCCCACCTGAAGAACACCCCTAAAACCTCTCCAAACAATTCCCAACTAAATTCAATCAAAGCTAATTAGGAAATCATCTTAGGGGCGTGGATTAGAAAGGGAAAGTGACATGCTAGTGATGCTTGTTGCGTGGCTGCTTGTTTGAGTTGAAAGCTGAGGATGTTTCTTGGAAGTTATGATTCTTCAAGGTAAGAGTATGGTCTTAACTTTATTATCGAGTCTTTTGTAGAGGGATTTGTTGGTTTTGAAGTAAAGAAAACATGTTATGAGAATGGCTTCCTTGAGGGTTGATTTGGAATAAGGTTTTGGGGAGATTTCTACTTGATTATGTTATTATATCTTGTTTTTGTCATTGTTGATGATGTTGTGTATGTTTGTGGGCTGCTTTGGAGGTGGATTGGACTAAGAATTGTAGGGGAAATGCTGCCCAAATTTCGTTAGATTTCCTACTCATTTAAAATGAATTATTAGAGTTGATTATGGTCTGAATATGGTGTATGTTGCCTTGATTGTAGAGTTACAAGCCCGGGAAGTAGACATTGGACATTTAGACAGACCCAAGGTATGTTAAGGCTAACCCTTTCTTTCTTAAGGCATGATTCCTTTGTTGTGAACCTACACACGATATCCATAATATCCTTATTCATAAAAATGCTAGAAGCTCATGATTCTAAAGGTTCTTATGAAATTATTGATAAATGTTCTTCATGATGATGATGAATTCATTTCTAGAGATACCAAAGCATATAGTTCTTGATGTTCTTTTGATATTATTGAGCTTGTTCCAAGATTATTGATTTTATTCATTGATGTTAATCTCATCTTATGGTTATTGTTCCTTCAAGGTGAGATATGTCCATAATGATAGTTCCACAATAACAATCGGAGGATTACCGATCTTACGTTACTCCGATAGATTTATAGCTTTTATTTGGGCTTTCATGCATGCTTTATATATATATATGTGTGTGTGTGTGTGTGTGTGTGTGTGTGTGTGTGTGTGTGTATTTTCTCACATCGAGCCGAGCTATAGTCGGCCAGGTACGGCACGTAAATGTGCACACCACTGCAGTGGGTACGTTATGATGTTGCCCTGGACGCGGGATGATATGATATATGGATCGGGTTGCACGTTTCGTAGCATTAAACACTTCTATTATATATGTATGTAGTAAAATGTTTTTTTTTTTAAAGGCTAAGCATGCATGATATCTGCCTTAAGAGGCAATCAGATGTACATGTTATTTTTCCTATCTTATGTTCTTCCATATTTTCATTATGCTGTTATTCATGCCTTACATACTCAGTACATTATTCGTACTGACGTCCTTTTTTTTGTGGATGCTGCGTTCATATCTGCAGGTAGACAGGGAGAAGGACCAGACCCCTAGGCTGCTTCATCAGTGACTATATAAGAGCGCTCATTTGTTCTAGAGCTACACTTCAACTGGTACTATTCTTTTGTGTATATATGGACATGGTGGGGTCCTGTCCTATCCTTATGATTCTATGCACTCCATGTAGAGGCTCGTACATAGATGTATATAGCTAGATCTCCTATAACCTCATCGGTTCATATCTTGTATATCATTTTTGGCAGCCTTGTCGGCTTGTTTATATGGGTATATTTGATAACGATTATATAGATGTGCATATATATTTTGGACTTGTGACTCTTACAGATTGTGATATTCGTGAGTAATCTTGTAGTCTACCTAGATATGATTATGATACGTATGCTAAGAGGTGCTCGGCTGGTTAGCTCCGGGTCCCCGTCATGGCACTCTGGTTGGGTCATGACAGTTGAAGTTGTTGTTATGAATTGATTATGAAAAGAAGTTTTGGGGCTGAATTGAGTATAATTTAAGTATAATCTTTTGATTATGATATTGTTGATCATTTATTGTGGTTTTGGGAGTTGTTTTGGAGTTGGTGGAAGTAGATGATATAAGGGAAATGCTGCCCGACTTTCATTAGCTTACCAGTAAATTTAGCTTGTCTTTACGAGAGATTCCACGACTTAACCATAGTATGAATCATCTTGAATGTAGATTTACAAGGTCAGGCAGATAGACGTTGAGCAAATAGATAGACAATGAGGTATGTTAAGGCTGTCTCTTTCTTTCTTAAGGGATGATTATTGATATAAAACTTATACAAATGATGTCCAAAGTGATCCTATTCCTAGAAATACAAGAAGCTTACGTCTCTTGATGTTCTTATGATATCATGGATTCTGGTATCATAATTATTTTAACACCTCGTAAACTAGAAATAGGTGTGAATATGTGAAAATCTAGTGTTAAGATGATATTTTATCTATATGAATCCATTCGGGATTAATTCGGGTGGAAGGTAGTTGTTTTGAAGTCAAACCAACTAGTGAAGTTCTTAAGGGCTCTTA